>NW_019154128.1:5216785-5268179 GCF_002288905.1 Enhydra lutris kenyoni
CAGTTGGTTAAGCAGCTGCCTTCGGCTCAGGTCATGATCCCGGCGTCCTGGGATCGAGTCCCGCATCGGGCTCCTTGTTCTGTGGGGAGCCTGCTTCTCCCTCTGCCTCTGCCTGCCACTCTGTCTGCCTGTGCGCTCGCTCTCTCTCTCTCTCTCTAAAAAAAAAAAAAAAAAAAAAAAATATATATGTTAGGTAACAATCATCAATGTCTTAAATTCACTTAACTCTTTCATCATAAAAATATTTATTCAGAACTTATTTTAAGGTAAAAGGCATATCAGGTAAAAAGATTTATACCTCTAATGAAATTAGAAGAATCTGATTATTTATATATAAACATATGAAATAAATTTATATATGACATATATAAATTCAATAAATAAATAAAAATAAATTATATATAATAAATAAATTATATATAATACATGTGAAATATATTTATTCAGAATTTTATTTTATTCGGAAATTAAAATTTCAGTACTTTTAAGTTTGATGTGATTGAGAATGAAATTTATAAAGCAGGAAAATACACCACATGTTGTCATTTCAAAGAGCTAATTTTTATGTAGGTAGTCAATTATTTTGAGAGAATGTATCGAAACATTGATTACATCTGGGTCATTATAGTACTGCCTTACTCCGGGGAGATAGCAGAAGGGACTGGCAAGTGAGTTTGGCCTGGTGTTGGGGACTGCAAACAACAGAGGGGTAGTAACACAGATGAGTGCTTTTGCTTCCTCAAAAAAAGTCAGACAAAGAACACTTCTTTACATGTGTACGGTCTGTCTTTTCCATGCACCCTTCAACGTCCACACAGCTGACCACTCCTGCTCCATACAGCAGCTCCACAGACCCCTATTGTCAGTCTGCTAACGTTCTTCTGTAACAAGACATGAAATGGCCCTATGAAGCTGTGGCTACACTGGGCATTGGGCATCATGTGGCAGATACAAAAAATGTCTCGAAAAAGTACAAAGAGTGATCAAAGCATATCGAAATGCCAACCTTCTGGATTAACAACTGTTAGCAACGTATCAAGTTTCTGCTGTCTTCTTGCAAAGAAATAAGGATTATAGATAACAATTTAATTTACTTTCATTGTTGTCTCTCCCTTATTAAGGGCAAACACCATCATCAATTTGGTGTTGCTCCTTCCAGTATATTTTGTATAATTTAAAGCATACATACCCGTACAATATTATTTCACTTGGGCATTTAAAAATTACCTACATTTCTCATGTATATTATGTACATTGTTCTGCATTTCTTTTTTTTCACAGATCTTTTTTTTTATATCTATTCTAAAAACTTATTAGAATAATTTGTGCATGGGCTGACTCCCTTAAGGTTCTTGGAAACAGATGGGGGAAATAATCCACATTCTACCACTCTCCCTGGCGCAACAAGAATCAGTCCTTAGAAAAGAATTTCTCAAACTGTCATGTATACGTACTGTGGAAAAAGAGATGGGTGGACCTTGGGGAGATGTGTCCATGAGCTTATTGTGTTTGTGTGTGTGTGTGTGTGTGTGTGTGTGTGTGGTTTGTGTGCACGTGTGCTCACACGCTTCTCAATGTGTATTTACATAGAAGTGTATAATTTCTGGGAAAATGCTTCATATCTTCTATCTGATTCTAGAAGGATTCCACAAGTTCCACTTTTTTGGGAAGCCCTTGTTAAATGCCCTAATTAACTGCAGGGCTGTGACTGAGTTAACAGTTTTTTGGTACTACAAGTATGAAACTAGGAGGTGATGTGTCTTATTGTATTCGGGCTGCTATAGCAAAACACCAGACTCGGTAGTTGATAAACAACTGACATTTATTTCTCACAGGCCTGGAGGCTGGAAAGTCCAAGATCAAGGTGTCTTCATGGCCACCACTGCCCAGTGAGGGCTCTCTTCCTGGCTCACAGCCAATGCCTTCTCACTGGGTCCTCACATGGCGGAAAGGACTAGGGATCTCTCTGGAGCCTTTTTGATAAGGCACTAATCCCACTCACGGGGGCTAGGCCCTCAAGACCTGGGCACTTCCCCAAAACCCAGCTCCTCATGGTATCATTTTGGGGGTTAGGACTTCAACATATGAATATTCGGGGGACACGAGCATTTGGATCATAGCACTATGCTAAAATCCCCCCTGCTGGAAATGATAGATGTGAGTTTTTGAGAACATGAATGCAGCTTTATTTTTATGTAACTAGACATTTTATAAGCTACATGTAAACATTTAACCAACAAAATAGAATAATTAAATCAATGATTTTAGAATTAAGAAGCATCCATTACTAGAGGTCTTATATGGGGGGTTCAGTGCTTCAAGAGGTGGTTGGTCTAATGGTCTTTTAATTATTCCTACAAATTACCCAGTCGAACCTCTTTATTTTACAGGAAGGGGAAGCTGAGGCCCAGAGAACTGAAGGGATTTATGGATTATCACCTTTTTTTAGATTCAAGATCAGTGAAGTGTCATGAAGAAATTCAAAGCCAGTTGGGTGGAGGGAGTGAAAGCGATATGGTCTTTCTATTGAAATTATCCTTGAAAATTAACCTTCTTGTTATTCTCTAGACCAGCTGGCTTCAGAAAACCTGAAGCTGTGAATCTGGAAGCATGATGCAAAAAAAAATTGTGCACATGGTAGGCACTTTATATGTTCAGCTTTTGGCCATAGATACAAATGCAAACATCTAACAAGTGTGTTTTCAGGATGCATCTGCTGGGAGTCTCGGAGGAGACCACAGATGGAGACATCCTCATGGGCCATGATATGCTTTTAGTCCTGGAGCAATGGGTTGTAGTAAGATATGGACCTTGTATTTTTGTTTTCTAATTGCTGAGGAGGAGCTTTGAGAGAGAGCATCTTCTCTCACAGTCAGAATAATTACCCAGCTACTTTTGGAAAAAGAATTTTAGAGATAGGAAGAGTAGGAGAAGTCCATCTGGTCCTATAATTTTTAGATGAAAAAGGAGATTAAAAGGTAGCTGAAAGATAGAAGATAAAAAGAAGTTGAAAACTTTAGCAATAATCATGGGGTTGATGGCGGCAGACCTGTTGTCTTTGTTTCTCCGTATGGCAGAGTTTGGTAGAGCTCCGTGGGTCTGTTCAGGATGCACGTGTGTGTTAAGTGTTGATTTGTGTGAGTGGAGAAGGAGCTGTACGCACAGTTAAAAATGAGATTGTGAGGGTAGAATTCTTAGCTAATGCTTCCAAATTCCCACTTGGAGGAATCCAGCGGACTCACAGTCTTGATTACTGTGATTAGTAATGGAAGGATTCCAGTTTCCAAAACAGAATGACCAGAACTAACAGCAAAGATCGCCAACTTTATTATGGCATTCACTACAGGCATTAGCCTCACTCTTGGATTTCTCTGCCTTACTTTCCTATCTATATTTCCCCAGACTCCTTTTTTTAACTTTATGTTTTAGGGCAGTTTTCAATTTGCAGAAAAATTGCAAGGTTAGTACAGACAGTCGCCATGTACTAGTTCCATCCAGATCCCCTGTTGGAAAAGTCCTGGCACGTGTGTTCAATGTATGGTACATTTGTTACATTTAATGAGCCCAGATTCACGTGTTACTATCCAGATCAGTTAATACTTTATTTCCATTTCCTTAGTTTTTCCTTTCTGTTCTTTTCTGTCCCAGGATCCTACCCAGTACACCACATTTCACTTTGTTGTATTGTCTCTGTAGCTCCGCTCGGCTGTGACAAGTTCTTGCTTCCCTTGGTTTTTTACCCCTTCACAGTTTGAATGGATTGGGGTCAGTTCTTCAACTGGGTTTGTCTGATGTTTTCCCCATGATTAGACCAAAGTTACGGCTTTGGGGGAGGAAGACCCAGAGAGCTAAAGTGTCATTTTCGTCACATCCTATCCGGGGTATATCCTATCCACTTGACTTACTGCTGTCAATGTTGACTGGAGCACCTGCCTGGGAGTTCAGCTTTCTCCACTGTAAAGTTACTCTCTCCTCTCTCCTCTCTTTTCATACTGTCCTCTTTGGAAGAAAGTCACGGTGGGCAGTCCACACTTAAGGAGTGAGGAGTTAAGGTCCACCTTTCTGAGGGTGGAGAATTTGCTAATGTATATGAAATTCTTCTACGGGGAAATTTGTCTCTCCTCTTTTATTTATTTGTTTATTATTCATGCAAACTTTTTTTTTTTTTTTTGTATCAGGAGGGACTCAATATTTATTTTGTACTTGGGGTTATAATCCAGTCACACTTTACTCTGTGACTCAGATTGTCCCATTGGTCGTCGGTTGGTCATTGGGGGGCTTTTCGGTTGGCTCCTGTGTTCTGCGGGCATACCTTCACCATTGTGGGTTGTTGTTATTGTGCTTCTGAGCATTTTCTTACTTCTGGAACTCTAAGTTGCTCCAGGCTAATCTTATACATTTCCTGTCCTAGGCCTGAAGTATGGCTCCCCTTTCATAATTATTTAAAATTTATTATATATATATAGTGTGTGTGTGTGAGTAAAGCCACTGGCCGGATGACTTCTCCTTATCTCTTCAAGTTCACTTTGCACCCTTTTCCACCTGCTCTGTGTCCAGATAGGCTGGTCTGTATGGACTGATAAAGTTGCTCTTGCCTCTGGCTTACAGCTAGGCCCTGACAATGGGGCACTTCAGGCTGGCAGGGCAGGGTGGGGGTGGGAGCAGGGAGCACCGATAGCGAGTCTGGCTCTTTATTCCTTCCTTCTCCTCTGCACTGGGGGCCTCCTGATACATGCTTGCTGAGGATCTCAGCTCACATCAGGCAATCTTCTCTACATGGGCTTCTCTGCCTCCAAACCCCCCAGCTGCCCCATAAACCTCCTTTCCAGATTTAGAGGTAAGAAACCTTATTGCTAGTCCAGGGCACTGCCCTAAATCTTGCTTTTATAGACAATCTCTTTGTTAAACTTCCTGAATATCCTAATTTGATTGTATCATCTCTTTCCCACCGGCACATTTCCCAGCATGTTTTTGGAATAAGGCAAGAATATGTTGGAGGAAAATAGGAATAATTGAAAGAAGAAAAGCATGAGTGAGAGAGGATCGGAGTCAAAACAAGGGTATGGGGCACCTGGGTGGCTCAGTGGGTTAAAGCCTCTGCCTTCAGCTCAGGTCGTGATCCCAGGGTCCTGGGATCGAGCCCCACATCGGGCTCTCTGCTCAGCAGGGAGCCTGCTTCCTCCCCTCTCTCTCTGCATGCCTCTCTGACTACTTGTGATCTCGGTCTGTCAAATAAGTAAATAAAAATCTTTAAAAACAAACAAACAAACAAACAAAAAACAAGGGTGTCTGGGAAAGAGAGAAGAGAAAAGATAAGAAGGGATCAAGACATCCAAGTGGGTTTTATGCTAACTTGAAGGAAGACTCTTGGAACAATGGAAGAGGATAGATTTCTAACTTACAGCCAATTTATACATTCTTATTCCTCTCACACTAAAGACTCATTTTAGGTCCATGTAAGGCTAGGCAATTTTGTTTTAGAATTTCACTTTAAAGCTAGTAATTTTAATATGTGGAGTTATTATTAATAACTCTCATGGTATCCTGACAATGTGTTAGACACCGAATTCTCAAGTAGATTAAGAGCAAACATTTCTTATTAGTACAAAACAACTGTGCAAATTCCATATTTATGCATTTATGAAGTTTTATATTTTCATTTGCATTGCTTTGGATATCTTCTTAATGAAGAAAGAAACTTCATCATAGACAGTTTTTCAGATTTTGCAATAAATATGATGAAAGTGTGTTTTCAAGTAAAAAACAAAAAATCTTGACTCTCCAAGACATTTAGCATGCTTTCATTGCATTATAAAATTTCTGATAAATACTGAAATACACACCCAGTTGACTACTTATAACAGTCTATCAATAAATCTTTATTGCATTCTAATGGTGTAGGTAGGCAGATAAGTATTACTTAATTCAATTCTCAAAACAATCCATCCTGTTAGAATGTGAGTTTTATAATGAGTAAATTAGCTGGAGAGACTAAGATGCTTGCCAGAAAACACACAAAGGCAGAAAATCACACCACTGGGAGTGGAACATGAGTCTTCTTAACTGTAAACCTGGTGATCTTAAATTACGTTATTAGTTAATATTAGCATTTACTCTTGTGGCGATTAATTTATAAGTATGCGGTACACTAAAATACGAAGTTCACTTCTGCGAAGGTTTCATTTTACACTGCACTAAATTTTTAGTTAGTATTGAAACAACTTTCACTCTCTGTACTGTGTTTTAAATACACGAAAACTTTTTCTTTCCTTGAAAACATCTAAAATAAAATAGTCTATTACTGATGCTCACATTTCACTGAATGAGAACAACTTGCTCGAACAGGCTTTCATGGTTTTGATTACCATTTGGTGGCAATTAAATTTGTTAATTTTGGTTTTATTTCAGCAAAACAAATAGCCAAAATTATATTTGTGGGAACAAGAAGTAAAAGCAACATCTTTTACTCCTTCTGAAGTTTTGAACTGTGGTCGTTTATTTAACCTGATCAAAACTTTCGCCCAGTGAAAGAGAAGGGAGACACATTGTTTTAATCTGAGGGAAGCAGCTAATTTGCATATACTCCCCAGGAGAGTTCACATAGAGCTATTAAAATCAGTGTTAAGAGAGACTCTGTCTTGGACAACACCTTCACTCTAATTTAAGTAATGATATACTCACAGAGTTGTAACGAAGTTCTTTTTTTCATTCATTTCACAAATGGTTCTTGAATCATATAATCTAGCAGAGACTTTGGTGTGTGACGTGTTCCACCAGGCTCTGCCATCTTGTATGCAAACGCCGCTTCAATGTAGTCAGTCCCAGTTATTATTGTGTCTGAACACACTTTTCAACTATGTTATACATTTAAACTGGGAAGGACAGGAAGTTGTGAATGGCTCTCATGGTCCAAGAGAAATCAGACTGAGAAGGTCCTTTGAGAGGGGACGTCTTCCCCTCTGACGCCATCTTTGTGTATTCTAGGAGCCCGCAATTAGGGGGAGATGATGACTTTCCCAAAGTCACAGAGCTAAAGCAAGGACCCTTGTCCCTTGACTCCTAGATCTGTTCTCCAACAGGAGAACAGACCTGGTTTGCATAGGGGTGCGAGGGAGTCCGTCCTTCCTTCCTTCCTTCTTTCCTTCATGTGTTGTTTTGCTGGATGAACAAATATTATTTAAGCATCTTTTCCACATGGATCACGAGGTTGGGGGCTGGGTGTTCACTCAAACAGAACAGAGCAGACATGCCCCTCACATGGTGGCACTTCTGTCCAGTTACTCACCAGATCTATTGTAAGATACTGAGTACTAAGAAAATACTATGTAGCTCTAACCAAATTCATTAAATGAGTAGATTCGTCTGTGAGTATGGGAGAAACTGTAGTAAACTGATCTCTAGAGAACCGAAGAGAGAGACATGAGAGAGAATAACAGAGAGTGTCCAGTACTGTGTGGCAAAGGTGAGTGAGGGGCAGGCTGGGCTAGGCTTTTTTGAGGGTATAATACTGAGGTGTAAACTGAAGGATGGGAGTTAAGTGGACAGTGGGTGGGAGTGCGTGACCATGTTCCATGTTTTTGGCTTTCTTTCGTTTGTTTGTTTTTGTTATTATTATTTTTTTTAAAGCTCTATTTGTTTTTTGAGAGGCAGAGTATGAACTGGGGGTGGGGGCACCGGGTGAGGAAGAGAGAATCCCCTGCAGACACTATTTTTTTTTTTTAATTATTTTCTTTTAATGATTTTATTTATTTGTCAGAGAGAGAGAGAGAGCACAAGCAGGGGTAGCAGCAAAGGCAGAGGGAGAAGCAGGGTCCCCACTGAGCAAAGAGCCTGATGCAGGGCTTGATCCCAGGAATCCAGGATCATGACCTGAGCTGAAGGCAGATGCTTAACTGTCTGAGCCACTGAGGCATCTCCAGACTCTATATTGAGTCTAGAATCTGATGTGGGGCTTAATCCCACAGTACCTGGGATCATGCCCCAAGCAGAAATCAAGAGTCAGATGTTCAACTGACTGAGGCCCCCAGACACCCTGGAACAGAGTATGATCAGGCCTAGAGCTTGATGTCACGAAGGAATGGAGAGAAGGGATTTTCTAATGAAAATCCACACGTTTATGAAGAAACACATAATGACAGTGATGAGGAGAATAGTCTTTATTTCATGCTAACTTTGTGCCACCATGTTCCATATTTGTACAGACATTTATTTGTTAACCCTCACACAAATACCAAGGGATGATCGCATTTTAGACAGGTGGACCCTGAGGATCACAAAGGTTAAAAATCTCACCTCAGATTCTACATGAGGAGCTGAAGAGATAAATTCCAATGAAGGCGAATGGGTCCATGGGCCTGCCCTCAGCAGCAATCCCACATTCTTCTGGAAAGCAAAGCAAGTCGTTGGTATTTTATGCTCTTTCAGTCCTTCTCCATCCTTGGAGTTCAGTTTGTACAGTTGGGAAAAATTCCTCAAACCCCCAAACAATTTGAATTTATGCCTTGTCATACTGCATTTGCTTAATGAATGCAAGCCTCTATATTTCCTTTCATTTGTGGGTTTATGAACGTCCGCATCATACTTTATATGTGGTTGGATTTTTTTTTTTTAAGTGCCTAACCTGCCATAATTAAAGATACCTACTTTGGACAAAAACACTTCTCTCTTACTTACAACCATCCAGTACTAAACATCCAAAACAAAAACAAAAAAACAAAACAAAACCCGTAACCCATGAGTTTAGACAAGCAGCTCTGTCTGTGTTTATGGTTCCTGCTATGTAATATGTGGACCTTGCCCGGTTCCTGGGCTGGTGCTCTTCCCGTAGGTTTTTCCTCTGTATCATTTTTGTGGCTGCTTCATTTCTGTTTAATATTTGCTTATTTTTGTTGAAATCCCCAAGTCGAAACCCACAAACCAAACAAATACGAACGGAAAACACGGAGCCACTCAAACGCCCTTGGAGACAATTTTGTTGTTGTTGTTTGTTTGCTGCCATTTGTCATCCTCTGCTCAGAGATCAACAGTTTTTAGCACACAGATCAATATTCTCTTAACTCAGACCTAATCTGAGGAGAGTCTCCCCGCCTTTCACCTTAGCCTACTCCTCTGTACTGGAGTTGCCCTTTTTTTTTTTTTTTTTTTTTTTCCCCAGCAATAATTTTGTCGGAGTAAGACAGCAATTTTTCATCCTTTGGTCAAAACTGGTGACAAAAGAGGGAATAATGGTTGCTGACATATGAAATGATAGATTTGACACATGGCGTGCTGAGCTGGGGGCTTTCACGTGCCAAAGCAGAAAGACAGATAAGCAGGCTGATGGCTCTCCTGACACTGGCCCCGCTCCCCACCCCACCTTCACCCCCAAAACAACCTCTCTCTCTCTCTCTCTGGTTTTGTTTTATTTCGTTTGGTTTTATTTTACTTTGTTTTCCTTCTTCTCTTGGAAAGAAGTTTTGTCTCCGACTCTGGACAGGAAGCAAGTAAACGCACTGTTCTCCCGCCCAAAATAAACATTTTCCCCGTCCCGCAAAAATGATCAATCTACGCCCTTTTCTCTAGCACAGGGAGGGCAATACAGCATGCTGCTTGAGGAAATATTAACAAATATAGCCAGTGAGAGGGAAACAGATGGGACGAAGAAATTGAACCAGCAGATTTCTGGATGGTGTTCAATGAGTGGAGTTTTATAATACTGAAACAGAACTGCTCTTTAATTTTTGTGAACATCCGTCGTCAAAAAACACCTCTCCGTGGCCTCCTGCCCCCCTCCCCCCATTAAAGACCTCCACAGAGGGGCACAAAAGGGTCCCTTTCTTAATCATTCTGGCAAAAGCAAATTAAGGCATACAAAGGCGAGTGCCAGGGGGGAGGGCACAGGCGTGCTGGCCGCTCAAGAGCTGGTTCGCTGGGACAGACACGTTGACCTATATGCCACAGCGCAGAGCTCCAGCCCTGGGATCCCGTTACATCTTTACACACAAAAGCTTCTTTCAGAATCTAAACGAACCAAACAGGAACATTTTTTATTCCTGCCTGGGCTTCTCCGGAGCATGTGTTCACATTTAAAACCTTGCCCCATGTGTCATTTGCCCGCATTCAGAGTTATTTGTATTCTTCGATTTGCAAAGCGACAGCCACCACGGCTGCCCTTGGCCACCAGTAGCCTGTAAACAAGAGCACGTACAATTTACCTTCGAAAATAAACTCAGCTCCACATTCCATGTCTTCTTGTCCTGACCTGCTGGAGCATTTGCTCCGGATGCGCTGGCTTTTTCACCCTGGCAGCTTGGCCACGGACGTGTACATTTCACCCCTCTGCCCCCAAACAACAAAATGGATACATATTCTAAGGGGATGCTATTTACAAAGGTACAACCCAGTGACTTTTTACTTTTCTTTAAAACACAGTTTTACAAAGAATTTTTTAACCTACGTCAAAAAAGTGATCTTGTTCTTTAAAACTGCCAAGCTTCCCAAGTAAGAACAAGCTAAATACATAAGGAAAAGATTATGGATACACGATCAAATGCATGTTTCAATCTCTGTGCCAGTTTCCTTTTCTTTTCTTTTTTTTTCCTTTTCTTTCTTTCTTTCTTTCTTTCTTTCTTTCTTTCTTTCTTTCGTGTGAGCGCACGCGTGTGTGTTGATGAAAAACATTTTTCTTGTGATACATTATTCGGCACATTCTATGGTATTTTTCACAGTTTCTACATGTTTGACATTTTAGCCAAACCTGTTAGGAGGGGAAATCAAATTGAAGAACTACAATATTTAGCTTTCGATAACCACTGCCAATATAATAATTGAGGGAAAGCGAAGTTCGGGGGGTATGATATTTTAGTATAAATTTTAAGAACTCAAAGATTTACCACCGACAGTTAAGGAGAGATAATAAAGTGATTTTTTAAAAATATGTATAAACATTTTGAGATGTGTACGCTGTAAGGAGAGAAGAAGGAGGGAAAGTTAAATGGGGGAAAAAAAATGCCTGGCAGAAATCAAAGTTTTCTGTAATGAGAAATATTCTGTAGAATACAGGTCAGGAATAAATTTTTGTTTTGAACTAGATGTCCCACAAAATCTTGAATTACCTGAAATTCGTGTGTATGTGTGTTTGAAATTAATCTTAAGGTCATGAGTAACGGTGTACTTCTTTAGTCTAGCGGCCCCTAAGTAAGAAGAGTGAATGGACTTCTGGCATTTTCTTTTTCACAGCAATTCTGAGTACAGGATTGCTGAAATGTAGAATCATTTTTGAACACGCACCCTGAGGCCACAGGACAACGAAAAACATTTTGAAGGAGTCAATAAAATAAAATAAAACCAGCCACAACATTCTTCAGAAAGCGATACCAGTGCTTCTGGTGGCCTGGTCACTCAGGTTGGCCTGTTTTTCCCCTCAATGAGCAAACTCCTCTGGAACCTGGAGGGAGTCCCGACTGAGCACTGAGCAGAGCGCTGTCTCTGCCTTGCTTGGAGTTGGTTTGGTTTTTTTTTTTTCATTTTTTTCCCTGTCTTTTCATATTTATTTATTTATTTTTCTGTAGGAAAATGTCCCTTTTGTATCAAAGAATTTGCAGATGCTTCTTCACAAAGTATGTGCACATTATCATTCCCTCCCCAAAGAATCCCGTGATGTGTGTGATTCGGAAAAAGTACTCTGCTTGCTTCCAACAGTCTCGCTCGTTGTAGACTATGAAGAGTTAAATGATGTTTCTTGTTGTAGAATTAATCAGATTCATATTAGCAGTAGTAAATGTCATGTTGGCACCTTTTCCTTCTCACACATTACAGTTTCAAGTCTTTGCTATGAGGAAATAATGAAGTCAAGATATGCAGTGCCATATACTGGGCGTCTTTTTTGTCAGTCTGCATAAGAAATGAATTGTATCTGCTACTAAGGGGGTCAGAAGAGCAGTGAGTTAAGAAGACTGCTTAGAGAAATGACATGTCAAAGGAAACAAAAACTAATTTTTTAGTACTTTTCAGGTAGATTGCCATTTTGGAAATAAAATGTTCACAAATACCCCCGTTGCTAACTACCAAGCAGTTCTGAAGTTCTCACAGCTGACTTACCGAGATCAGTAGAGCACAAATGATCTCCTCCAAGGCAAACTTGAGTGACACCAGGAGAGGGAGAACCTGCCCTCTGTCCTGCACCAGGGATGGTATGGTAGGGCCCTCATGGGTTTAGCACGGTGTTACTTTGTGTGGTGGGCGCATCTCTCAGGCTTCTGGAGAGCAAGATTTACCTGGAACAAGTTATTCAATCTTTTCCAACCCCCTCCTTTTTTCTTCTTCTTCCTCTTTTTTTTTTTTTTTAAACCATAAAATGAAGATGATAATAGTACTTATCTCAGGATCTTTGCTAAGTTTAAGGTAGTCAAATCACACAAGATGATTGAAATATGCTCCCGAGTAGACTGAGCATGGACTGAATGCCTCAATAAATGTTAGCTGTCCTATAGATTCATGAAATCTTTAGTTTGCTCAATGAATGTTTATTCAGCACTTGCTAGGTTGAATATTTGAGAGATTCAAAGAAAGAATTGGCTTGGCCAGATAGATTGAGGTGGATGATATTTTAAAAAGTGGTATTCCATAAAATCACCGATGTAGTAGAGAGTAAAGGAAGTCATAGCTCATAACTTGGTAAAAAAGGCAAAATAATCCTGACTTCTAAGCTCCTGCAAGGCTGAGAGTGTAGCACTGAGAGTCTCATGAAAGACTCATGAGAGAATTGCATTGCATTCAGTTGGACCCCTATCTTCCACCACTCATAAACATGAAATCAAAGTGGATTAAAGACTTAACCATAAAACCTGAAACTGAAAAACTACTAGAAGAAAACAGGGAAAATATTTTTTGACAAGAGCCTTGGCAAAGATTTTTTGGTGAGATGCCAAAAGCACAAGTAACAAAAACAGAATTAAATAATTGGGACTACATCAAATTAAATATTTTCTGCACAGTAAAAGGAAAAATTAGCCATGAAAAAAAAAAAAAACCTACAGAATGGGAAAAAAAAATTTGCAAGCCTTAAATCTTCTAAGAGGTTAATGTCCAAAATATATAAAGAACTTATACAGCCAAATAGTAGTAATAGTAATAACAATCTGGTTAAAAGATGGGCAAAGTCTTGAATAGATATTTTTCCATTGAAGACATACAAATGGCCAACAGATGCATGAAAAGCTGCTCAGCATCACTAATCATCAAATGCAAATCAAAGCTACAAGGAGATATCACACGATACCATTAGAATGGCTAGTCTCCAAAGGCAAAGGAAATGGAAACGTGTGCACTATTGGTGGGAACATAACTGGTGAAGCCACTATAGAAAACAATATGGAATTTCATCAAAAATTAAAAATAGAACTTCCAGATGACCTAGTAAACCCACTTCTGGGTATATATCCAAAGAAAACAAAAGCACTATCTCCAAAAGATATCTGCACCCCCATGTTTATTTCAGCGTTATTCACAATAGCCAAGACATGGACAAAACCTAAGTGTCCATTGATGGATAAATGGATATAGAAAGTGAAATGGAATACTATTTAGCTATAAAAAAGGAAGAAAAGGGGCGCCTTGGTGGCTCAGTGGGTTAAAGCCTGTGCATTCCACTCAGGTCATGATCCCAGGGTCCTGGGATCAAGCCCCACATCAGGCTCTCTGCTCAGCGGGGAGCCTGTTTCCCCCTCCCCTCTCTGCCTGCCTCTCTGCCTACTTGTTATCTCTGTCTGTCAAATAAATAAATAAAATCTTTAAAAAAAAAGGGAGAAAAATCTGCTTTTTGCAAATCTGCCTCTTGCAACAACATGGGAGGATCTCGAGGACATTGTGCTGAGTCAAATAAGTCAGAAAAAGGAAGATAAATATTGCATGTTCTCACTTCTATGTGGAATTTTAAAAAGCCAAACTCATAAAAGTAGAGAGTAGAATGGTGGGTCCAGGGGCTGGAGGTGGGGTGGGGTAAATGGGGAGATGTTAGTGAGTGGCTACAGACTCCCAGATGTAGGATAAATAAGTTCTGGGGATGTAATGTGGAACATGGAGATTATAATTATCAATAGTGTATTCTAATACTTGAAAGTTGCTAAGAGAGTAGATCTTAAATGTTCACACAAAAGTGGTGATTCTGTGAGGGAATGGGGGTGCGAGTCAAACTTACTGTGGTAACCATTTTGCAATATATATACATATCAAATCATTATATTGTACATTTTAAATTTACATGTGTTATATGTCGGTAATACCTCAATAAAGCTGGGGAAAAAAAGGAAGTGACTCAGGGAGACTTTTTCAGTCTTTTAAACACTCTTCACTTTATGTAAGGGATTTCTTTCCTCCTTTTCTCTCTGGACTTTTCATGCTTTTTATAATATATTACTTATTTTTCTATTTCTCTGTCTCTTTCTCTCATTTCTATTCCTCATTATCCTAACATTCAAAGGTCTTGTTTATCCATTAGGCAAAAGCAGTTGTTCCTTCTTAGATGAAAATATCATTTTGTAACATTTTTCATTTTTTTAAGTGACCTCTGCACCAGATGTGGGGCTGGAACTCATGACCTTGAGATCAAGGGTCATGTGCTCCACTGACTGAACCATCCAGGTGCCCCCATTTTGTAACTTTTTCTGACATCACATCCTTTGCAAGCATACGGAGCAGCAAGTGAAACTTGGGGTAATAAATGTTTTTGTCAAAAATGTATAAAACTGTGTGAGCCTAGAAAACACACCATTTGATATCTCCTAACCACATGTTTTCTAATTATAATTTTGAAATCAGCTTTATTATATATAATAAAATTTACCCATTTTAAGTGTCTGATTTTGTGAGTTTTGACAACTATATATAGTTCTTCACCATAATCAAGATACAAAACATTATCATCACCCCAAAAAGTCCCTTTGTGCCCCTTTATAGTTAGTTTTCTTTTGTACTTCCAGTCTTACCACCGCTGATCTGCTTTCCTCTCATACAATTTTGCATTTTTTTTCTGCTTTCCACTCATACCATTTTGTATTTATTATTATTTTTTTTTACGATTTCACACATATGGGAATCATGGATTATGTAGTCTTTTATACATGGCTCTCTGACATAGCTTAATGTCTTGGAAGTTCATGTGTGCTGTTGCATGTTTCTGTACTTCTTTCCTTTTAATTGCTGTATAGTATTCCATTATAAAAAATCACAATTTGTTTATCTATTCATTAATGGGTGGAAATCTGGGTTTTTTTTTTTTCAGTGCTTGGTGATTATGAAGAAAATTATTATGGGCTTTTTATTTTTAATACTTTATTTATTTATTTGAGAGAGTGAGAGAGAGAGCGTGCACATGTGTCGGCGGGTGCTGGGCAGAGGGAGAGGGAGAAGCAGGCTTCCTGCTAAGCTTGGAGCCTGATGTGGAGCTTGATCCAAGAACCCTGGGATCACGACCTGAGCCAAAAGCAGATGCTTAATCAACTGAGCCATCTACCCACCCCTGTTATGGACTTTTCATTATGACTCTTTTTGTGGATATATGTTTTTATTTTTCTTGAGTAAATAAATACCTAGGAGTGCCATTGCTGGGTCAGATGTTGTCTGCATAACTTTTTCAGGAATTGTCAGATTGTTTTCCCAAGTGGTGAACTGTTTTATGTTCCCATCAGCAATATATGAGTAAATAATTTTAATTTTCCTTTAAATAATCTCTAGCCCCAATGTGAGGCTCGAGCTCAACCTTGAGATCAAGAATCTCATGCTCTACCAACTGAGTCAGCCAAGCATCCCTATGGGTAAGTAATTTTAAAACAGCAAAACAAAACAAAACAAAACAAAACCTCATATTTGAACTTTATGGAAGATTAATGCTCAATTCCAAGTTTTGAGATCATTTACTATGACTAGGTAATGTATCTGGTACTATGGGAGAATACCAGACTTCCATGAGGTCATAATCAACATTCATAAATGACAGTAATATAAGGCAGGTTGTGGCAATTGCTTTAATAAAGATATAAGCAAATGTCTATGGGATTTTATGAGAAGGAAGGAAGGATTTTCTTCAATAAACTACTACTTGAAAAGAAGTAAGGCAATCATCTCTCCAGGCAGTTCTGTTCAATTCACTTAACCTCGCCCTGGCAATTAAACCCTTTTGTGCTGTTTCTTCATGGGTAGTTGTAAGGATCAAGTGAGCAAATATTTGTAAGAGTTCTGTGAAAAACATCAGGTGTTACCAAAACATAGAGTTATATGTGTGCTTTTCATCATCCTGTAATCACCACCTTAAATAGCATGTGTAGAAGTGATCTTTACAGACCAGAATGTCTCATATTTAATGCGTACAAATCACATGGGGACCCTGTTAAATTCAGTTTCTGAGTTAGTAGATCTGGAATGTAACCTGAGGGTCTGTCTTTCTCACAAATGTCCAGGTGAAGATGCTGCTGGTTTAGAGATCCAACCTTCTGGAGCAAGGCTAGAGGTTGGCCTTTGGGTAGGACCCATGTTTCAATGAAGTTTTGCCAACAGTCTTGGCCATCTTCATCAGTTCTATCCACCAAAACTGTGGGTTCTTTCTGAGGAACCTAGTCTCCTGTGTTGTTTGCCAAATACCAAATACCCTGGCTCACTGATTCTTGTAATGAAATGAGATTTTGAAATTCTCCTCAATATTTGCCCCAGAATTCAATTCTCATTGGATTCTCTGACACTAAGTATGGTCTCACACAACAGTCTCCTTTTGATTGAGTCTTACCTACAGCACTGCATCCTTTCTTCATTTACTGGGTCTGACCTGTAATTGTATTGACAATACTCAGTATGTCTCGGGGCCACTGATAAAACCTTCAGGGTTACTGTTCACTTTGTATTTTACATGAATTCCATGTGAGTTTTGCTCAGAGGGCACCATTTTTAATGTAAATGGTTGTCTTTTGAGTTGTGTCAGGTTTCAACACTGACACAGGATTTACAATTCACAGAGCACTTCCACAGAGAATAATCTATCTAGACCCTGAAACAACCTTCTGAGGCAGGAAATCCAGCAATTAATCCCATTTCTCAGCTGAAAAAACTGAGTTTAAATGAACTTTGGGAAGTTGCTGTCATATGGATAAGAATAAGGGAGTTAAAAAAAAAAAAACAACCATGTCTACCATTTCTCTTTCTCCATTTTCCATCCTTTTTATGTCTATACTTTCCACCTTCCCTACCTAAAGAAAAAAATGGATTCCAGCAAAAACCATAACGCATTTAAATTAAAAACACTTTGCTTTCACTTGGTTTTATCCCATCAGAGTTAGTCACCTGGCATTTCATACTTCCATTGAAAGGAGATTTTTTAGTTTGACGTGACCATTTGACTTCATACCTTTGTCTCTCTATTGTCTTAAGATAACACCAAACTGGGCAAAGGAAGTTAGCATGTGGAGTGGCACCCAGAGAAGGGTTTTACCCACATTTCCCTAAGATCCAGCATAGGTGAGGGCAGACTGAAGATAAAACGGACAGATTTGATTCTTACATTCAGGTGAAGCTAATGTTGGCCAGGGAAGTGGGTAGAAGCGATCTCTAGGGAGTGAGAGTAGGACCCTGGGTAGCAGGGTGAGGCGGGAGGCCATATTCGAATCCCCTAAATCCTTAGGAAGCCCTGCAAGCACGCCCATGAGCAGCATATGGTGGAACACAGGGCTCACTTGCGCTGACCTAAGGGCAGATCTGAGGCCAGAGAGAAAGCCAATGATTTTCGGCTGCCAAGTCAAACTGAACCAAGAAACAGTTTGGCCCAGAATTAAAGCTCACACCTATAGCCACCCCCTTCCTGATTCCTGACAGGCCACTTGTCCTTCAGAGCAGTCAATATCAATTTTCTTTTGTCTTTGTACCTCTGCCTGAGAGATCTGAGTCATCATCCACCCAATCAGAGGTAGGAACCATTTCAAGTGGTTCAAGAGACAACACTTGTTAAATGTTACTTCCTTTTCCAAGAACCATGGAACTGAAAAAAAAGTATCATTAGTTGTGATATATATTCACATTGTTTAAATAAAAACACAAAAGGTATATTAGGACAATGTATGTTCAACATACATGACAAACAAAATACAAAATTTCCAAATATACAAATAGTTATAAATTCCTAATAAAAGATTAAATGTCCCTAAACCCTTCACCAAACTTCCCTTAAAGTTCACACCTTACCTACAATCGACTTTGGAGCAATGACATTAACTGAAGTCCTTATGCAAATTTTGCTCACATTTCCATTTTGTTCCAGGATTCTAACCTGGATCTCTTGGTTGAATTCCTCCTTGGTCTTCTTCATTTTGCAATAGTTCCTTGTCTGTACATTGTCTCTCATGACCTTAACACTTTTGGAGACTACTTGGTCACTTGTTTTATAGACTGTCCCCCAGTTTGGGTTTATCTGATGTTTTCTCAGATTGGACCGAAGTTACACAGTTTTGGCAAAAATATCACAAAATGATATCATTTCCTTCCCAGGGTATCATATGGGATTCACTGGATTGATATGTCTATTTGTGATACTGACTTTAATTTGTTGGTTATGATAATGTCTGCTGAGTTTCTCCTACTATGAAGGTCCTCTTTCTCTTTCTCTCTGTTGCTAACAAATATCTTGGGAGAGATACAAAAACCATGCAAATTCTGGGTCTCCTTAACTTTGGGACAATTTTTAAAAATTTATCATTTTCTAGGCAACAAAGTAAATAAAAATAAGCTCTAGTCTTTTCCCACTAAGACAGAATTTCTGCCTGTCAAATTGTCTGAGGAAAAAACAAAACAACAATACAGTGGTTATTCTACATTGAAATTTATAGAAATAATATTCTAATTATTTTAGGGCAAATAAGTAATCAACATGCAATTTCCTATTATTTAGAAAATAATGGAATTGCGAATGACACATATCCAAAATTAATTATGGAAATTGCCAAACTTAGAGGAAAATTCATATCATTAAATTTCCATTAATTAATTTAATAAAGACTTTTATATTTTGCTCACCATATTCTGAACACTACATTAATGGTAAGCAAAGCAGACATGATCCCTGTGGTAGTGATTATAATGAAAATAAATAAATTAACCTTTCATCTCAAGCATCTTTAGAGGAAATCATTAAATAAATCTAGGGAAAACAAGAGAAAAACAAATTAATGAAATAGAAAATAGAAAAACAGTAGAATTAATAAGTAGCTTATAAAGCCAAGTTCTGTCCTCTTGGAAATGCAAGTACTTGTGTCAAGGCTAATCAGGAAATTTACCAACAGCATCAGAACTCAAAAGCTCCATAAGAAAAAGACAAACTTTTCTTTTGCCCCGAGGGAAAACATTAACAAAGGACACAGAGAGGTAGTTTGTGAAAGAATATATAAAAATAGCCAATGAGCACAGTTAACTTCACTAGCAATTAACAGTTAAAACAGAGATATCATGTTTTTCTTCCCCAATCAAGCTTAAACTGAAGAAATGGAGACACCCAGAGCTGGTAGACTTGCATGGAGAACATATTTACACATGTTGGTGGGGGGGCTCCTGGCTGAGAGGGTCAAGCCTTTTTCGATGGAAATTTTTCTTAGTATTACATCAAACCCTCAAAAATCCTTGTATATTTGGCCCATCTCAAAGAAACCTCAAATTTTATCCTAAGGATATCCATTGATAGATTTAGGTACAATGATATTCGCCACAGTAGAGTTGATAATACAGGGAACAATAAAAAACAATTCAAATACTGGATAGGAAACTGATCAAGCTAGCTGTGATATGTTCATGAAATGGAATGATTGTGTATAATACATTAAAAATAATACTGTAGAAGAATATTTGTGATAAAGAAGGGTATTCACAAATTATTTCCAATTATTATAGCTTTCTAAATACTATGCTTAGTATGATTTTTTATGGCAGTCATGTACAGTATTAGTTTATATATCCTTATATATAAGATTTTAATAGTGCTTATCGGTGTGAAGCAGCAAGTATTATGCGTGATTTTTACTCTGAGCACCGTCCCCTGCACCAAGTTCAAATAGAATTTTAAATGAACAAAGAAATTAATTAATTAATATTTCAAATCTAGTTTTAAGGTTACTTCATTAAAGCTATATCCAACTGGTTCTATGTCCACATTTTGGAGATCATTTCAACTTGCTTTCTTACCTTTTCAACTTGTGCCAGTTGCCCTCCTTGCTGAAGTTCCCTCTCTTCCAAGAGAACTACAACACTGTTTTTAAAAGTCTGTTCTTGGGGTGCCTGGGTGGCTCAGTGGGTTAAGCCTCTGCCTTTGGCTCAGGTCATGATCTCAGGGTCCTGGGATCGAGCCCCGCATCAGGCTCTCTGCTCAGCAGGGAGCCTGCTTCCCTTCCTCTCTCTCTGCCTGCCTGTCTGCCTACTTGTGATCTCGGCCTGTCAAATAAATAAATAAAAGCTTTTAAAATAAAATAAAATAAAATAAAATAAAATAAAAGTCTGTTCTTGATCCCAAGGGAGACAAACTATAAGAGACTCTTAATCTCATAAAACAAACTGAGGGTTGCTGGGGGGTGGGAGGGGTAGAGAGAGGGTGGCTGGGTTATGGACATTGGAGAGGGTATGTGCTATGGTGAGTGCTGTGAAATGTGTAAGCCTGATGATTCACAGACCTGTACCCCTGGGGCTAATAATACATTATATGTTAATTTAAAAAAAATCTAGTCTTGAATTCCTGGGCACCGGGTGGCTGAGTCGGTTAAGCATCTGCCTTCAGCTCAGGTCATGATCCTGGAGTCCCAGCATGGAGCCCCATGTCAGGCTCCCTGCTCAGAGGAGAGTCCGCTTCTCTGTCTTCCTCTGCTCCCCCACCCCTTGCTCATGCTCCCCCTCTTTCTCAAATAAATAAAAATAAGATCTTTTCAAAAATGCAATAAAAATCCATTGTTGAATTATTAATATAGGTTTTAAAACAGGCAGTTCCTAACTTTTTCCCATCTATTGTGTATTTCTACATGTTTTTCTTTCATTTTTTGCTTTCTTCGGCTTTGGCTCTTGCCTCAATGATTATCTAAAAAAAGGGGGGGGGAAGCCCTTTGATGATTGGTGACTTTCACATTCCAGAAAATGAGCAAACAAAAACTCAAAACTTAGCCGCACACCCCCTTCCTTCTAGCAAGTTTAAGAACTTGGTTTTGAGTTTTTCACAACTCGATGCTCAGTGGCTCTTGATTTATATTTTACATTATGTTTTGAATTTTTTTGTTGTTGATAATTTTCCTTATTTACACTTGAGTCATTGAATTCTTATTAGCATTTCTTTCCATTGGCATCTCAAGCTTCTCTGGCTGTGGTGCGTTACATGGTCACATCTGCTCTCTTTCCACAGTTACAGATCAGTGCTTGACTAGCTGGTAAAGTTAGAGAAATGGCACCATTCCCATTTTAAAGATTTATTTATTTATTTATTTTTGTTCCAAATATGAATAATGGATTCTTAGCACCTTCCTGTTGCCTTACCTCTGTGCATCCAGACATTAAAAATCTCTGTGCTGCTTATTAATTACTGCCAGGGAGCAGACAGGCAGTAGCCCTCTATGCAGGGGGTGGGGGGTTGAGGGGGAGAAGACATCTCCTGGGGAATTCAGAGAACTGAAAATCTTATACTCCCTGGTAGGGAGAAAATAAAGGTATCAAACGATGATTTCATTAGAGAATAACATCTGAGAAAAGGGAGAGGTATATTTATTTATTTATTTAAGATCTTATTTGTTTGTTTGGCAGAGAGAGAGAGAATACAAGCCCATGGGGCAGCAGTCAGAGGGAGTGGGAGAAGCAGGGTCCCGATGTGGGGCTTGATCTCAGGACCCTGGGATCATGACCTGAGCCAAAGACAGACAGACGCCTAACTGACTGAGCCACCCAGATGCCCCGAGAGGTATCTTTATATTAAAACAGCCCAGGAGAAAATGAACTGGAGAAGCAAACATTTGGCTACTCCTTCTCAAGCCCCAAAGTCTCCTAGCACAACCCCAGAAAGAAATATATGCTCAAGATGGCTTTCACTGCACAGATGGGTCCCAGCTTTGCATAACCTATTTTTGACCAAGTAGGTAATTATGAATGAAAATCTCAGTAGTAAAGAGTATTTTTTTATTACTCTCCTTGAAAATAAGTGTTACTCTAAAGTCATGTTGGAGTACCCGACAATTGCATGACTAATGTATATGTGTGTGTGCGTGTGTGTGTTTAAGTCTTGACTCATCCAAAATTCTCATGCCAAGAATATCTGGATTAGTTTCTCTATGAAGCAAACTGAGCTTAAATTCATTTCCTTTATAACTAAGTCAAGATTTCAAAGAGCTTAAAATTTCTGAGCCATTAGCCCCAGTTATATTCTAAAAACACTATTTATTAAACATTGAAATTAGATATTTTCAAATTCCTCACTAGGAAACATATTTCTTATTTCTGTATTTGGGCACGTATTGAATTCCTGCTTTGCGCCTAGCCCAAACTTAATAGTTACCTGCTTTTTGCTATGTAGTCCATCACTACTTTTAGGCCTTAGGGATAGGATTAATGGAAGCATTTGGAAAACATCCATTTTGATGATTCCTTTCACTAGAGTTGTTTCTATTCCCCTTTTACCTCAGTTTCCTCTTTTGTAAAATAAAAAAAAAAAAATTGAACCACACTGTGCACATTACCTCTTGGAAGGCACCAGTGGTAAATTTCCTATATATTTGCAGTTACAAATGCTATCAAACACTCAGGTCTCCCACAAGGAATGTGTAGCATTGTAGTTAAAAGCACAGATTTCAAAATCTGAGAGAACTAGACTTCGATCTCAGTCTTGCCTCTTGCTGCTATGAGAACCGCAACAATAGTCTGGACCATCCCATGCCTCAGTTTCCCCTGTCTAAAGTAGTGAGGGCACCATTACTAAATCCAGTCATTGGAAGGATTAAAGGCTGGGCATAATACATATCACAAAACAAGTATTCCATTAACATTAACTACTATTAATATCATAAATGGTAGATATTAATTAATATGGTTGAAACTCATCCATAATTATGTGACTTTTTTTGAGGCTTATGTATTTCAAGATCCAGACTAGAAAAGCGCTGTGGTCTTTTATTTTGGTCATTCATTCCATGTACACTGCATAACAATTAAGTATTTGACAAGGTTTCTATTAAGAAACAGACTTTGTTCTCCTTTTCCCTAAACCAAGTCAATATACCCTGTTTCTAATGGTCAGCCAAATTGGCTTGTTGTAAACAGAGCCCTGAACCAATAGGGAGAAATATATGGCTTAGTTCTTTCATCATTTGACTTTGGGGAATTAACCTAGTCTCTCATGCCCTTATTTCTAAAATGGGGAGAGGGGTAAAGAGAAATTAATTTTTATGACCTTTAGTTTTTAGAGCAATTTTAGATTTACAGTACAGTTAAGTGGAAGGTATAGATATTCCTCAGACACCTCCTACCCCAATACTTGTATAGCCCCGCCCATTATCAATATTTCCAACCAGAGCAGTACATTTATTACAGTAGGTGAACCTACACTTACACACCATTGTCACCTGAACTCCACAGTTTATATTAGGGTTTGCTTTTGATATTGTACATTCAATGAGTTTGGAAAAACGTATAATGACATCTATGCACCCCTTATAGTATTACATAGAGTAGTTTCCCTGTCCTAAAATCTTCTGGGCTCCACCTATTTATCCCTCCCCACCCCTAACCCCTGGCAGCACTGACATTCTGAAAAAACCCAAAACTATGATGAAAATAGAAAGGTCATTTCTATTTTCATCATAGTTTTGGGTTTTTTCAGAATGTAACATAGTTGGAGTCATATAGTACGCAGCCTTTTCAGATTGGCTTCTTTCACATAATAATATGCATTTCTATTTCTTCTACCTTCTACATCTTTTCAAGTATAAATAGCTCATTTCTTTTCAGCATAAAATAATATTCCATTATCTGGATAGATCCTCGTTTATTCATTCACTTACTAAAAGACATCTTGAGTTGCTTTTAACTTCTGTCAATAATAAATGAATAAAGCTGACATAAACATCTCTGTGTAAACTTCATATGGATGTACGTTTTCAACTGCTTTGGGTAAATACCAAAGAGGGTGATTGCTAGGTCATACATAAGACTATTTTTAGTTTTATAAGAAACCATCAAGCTATCTTCCCAAGTGGCTCTACCATTTTGCATTCTCACCAGCATTGAATGAGAGTTCCCGTTCCTCCACACCTTCACCAGCATTTGGTGTTGTCATATTTTTTATCCTGGTCATTCTAATAGATGAATAGTGGTATATCATTATTTTAATTTAACTTTCCCTTATGCCATGATGTTGAGGACCTTTCAGATATTTATTTGCCACCTGGATATGTTCTTTGGTGAGATGTTTTCGAAGGACTTTGGTCCATTTTGGAATTAGGTTTTTTATTATTGTGGAATTTTGAGAATTCTTTGTATAACCTGAATAGCAGTTTTTTATTAGGTATGTCTTTTACAAATATTTCCCCCAATAAATAACTTGTCTTCTCATTCTATTGACTTTGTCTTTCATGGAAAAGAAATTTTTAATTTTAAGAAAGTCCAGCTTATCAGTTATTTCTTTTCAAAAAAAAAATTTTATTTATTTATTTTTATTTATTTATAGTGCTTGAATGGGGGGAGGGGTAGAGGGAGAGAATCTTTCAAGCAGATTCCCTACTGAGCACATAGTGCGGCACAGGGCTCAGTCCCATGACCCATGAGATCATGACCTGAGGGGAAACCAAGAGTCAGACACACAACTGACTGAGTCACCCAGCTGCCCCTCAATTATTTCTTTGCTGTATTGTGCCTTCAGTGTTTTGTCTAAAAAGTCATCACCAAATAGAAGGTCATCTAAAATTTTTCCAATGTTACTGGGTTTTATAATTTGGCTTTTTATAGTTAGGTCTGTGATCCATTTTGTAGTAGTTTTTGTGAAGGGTGTATGGTTTGTGCTTAGATTCATTTTTTTTTTCATGTAAATATCTAGTTGTTTAAGCAATACTTACTGAACAAAAGTCTTCTCTCTATTGTATTGCCTTTGCTCTTTGTCAAAAATCAGTTAACTATATTTTTGGGTTTTCTATTTTTTTCCATTGATCTGTTTGCCTATTCTTTCATCAATACAATTCTCTTCTGAAATTATGGCTTTATATCAAGTTTTGAATTCAGATAGTGCCAGTCTTTCAGCTTTGTTCTTCTTTTTTAATATTGTGTTTGTCTATTCTAGGTCTTTTGCCTTTTCATATAAATTTTAAAATCAAATAATGTATTGGGATTTTGATTGAGATTGCATTGAGTCTATAGACCAAGTTGGAAAGTACTGACATCTTGATATTATTGAATTTTCCTGTCTATGAGCATGGAATATTTCTGTATTTATTTAGTTTTCCTTTTATTTCTTTCATCACAGTTTCGTAGTTTTCCTCATACAGACCTTGTACATATTTTGATAGATTTATAGCTAAATGTTTCATTTTGGGAGGCTGTGAATGTAAATGTACTATATTTTTCATTTTAACTTGTTTTTTTGGTTGCTGGTATATAGGAGAGCAATTGCCTTTTGTATATTAAACTTGTGTCCTACAGTCTTGCTGTAATCACTTATTAATTCCATTTTTTTAGTCAATATTATCTTGATTCTCCACATGCATGATCATGTCATCTGTGAACAAAACAGTTTTATTTATTCTTTCCCATTCTGTATACATTTTCTTTTCTTGTTTTATTGAATTAGCTAGAACTTCCAGCATGATGTTGAAAAGCAGTGGTGAGAGGGGTACATCTCTGCCTTGTTCCTGAGCTTACTGAGGAAGCTTCTTGTTTCTCATCATTAAGTATAGTGTCTGTTCTACAGTTTTTTATAGATATTCTTTATCAAGTTGAGGGAGTTCTCATTTATTTTTACTTAATGAGAATTTTTGTCATGAATGGCTGTTGGATTTTGTCAACTGCTTTTTCTACACTACTGATATGATCATGTTATTTTTCTTTATCTTGTTCATGTGGTAGATCACATTAATTGATTTTTGAATGTTGAACCTGCCTTGTATACTTGGGGAAAAAAAATCTCACTTGCAAATGGTACATAATACATTCTATACATTTCTGGATTTTGTTGGTGGTTTTTGCATCTATATTCCTGAGAGATATTGGCCTGTAATTTTCTTTCCTTGTAATGTCTTTGGCTGTTTTTAGTATTAAGGTAATGCTAGTCTCAAAGGATGAATTTGAAAGTACTCCCTCTGATTCTATCTCCTGAAAGGGATTGAAGAGAATTGGAATAATTTCCTTTTTAAATACTCAGTAGAGCTCACCACTGAGTTCACTTGGGCCTAGAGCTTTCTGGTTTGGAAGATTGTTAATGATTCAATTTCTTTAACAGATATAGGCCTAGTCAGCCTAATTGCTCTTGTGTGAGTTTTGTCAGATAACACTGATGGACACTTCAAGCTTCAATGTTCAAGGAACTCATCTTTCCATTAGGCAGAAATGTCTGTACAGGAACCAATGTGCACTTCTGGTTTCAGTTCTACATCTTCAGTCCTCAACTCAAGATCTGCCGCAACATTAATGTTGTTCAGTTCAGGTTTGGTCAATGAATTACATCTCTAGGAGTAGGGATGGATCCTCCTAGCATCTAGAACAGATGGTGAGTAAATGAGCATACATTTTTGTTTTTTAAGTTTTATTATTGGGTCGGCTGGGTAGCTCAGTTGGTGGAGTGCACAACTCTTGGTTTTGGTTCCAGTCATGAACTCAGGGGTTGTAAATTTGAGCCACACACATGCGGTTCTGTGCTCAGCAGGGAGTCTGCTTAAAAATTCTCTTCCTCTGTCCGCTCCTCCCTGACTTGTGCATGGGCATGCACAAACACGTGCTCATTCTCTCTCTCTCTCTCTCTCAAATAAATAAATAAATAAATAAATCTTTTTTAAAAAGATTTTAAAAAGCCACGCAGGCACCCCAATGAGCATACATTTTAAATGACAATGGGGCTTTTTATTATCCAAGACACAGGGTAACCATTATGCATACCATCAGTGGGCTACCAATCCCCTGTTAAAAAGGTACATTGTGCTTTGTAGACAAGTGCCTGCAATGGACACTTTTTCCAGTTCTTATCCTTATTCAGTAGTGACAGTAGTCACTGTCAGTAGTGACAATTTAGCAAGAGGACTCAAGAGTATTTCTCAGGTAAACGTTTTCTAATGAGAGCTCTGCAGGATACTTGTTCTGTGGGATACTCGATCATATAGAGAAAAGGTCCTTTATAAAGGACCCTACACATCAGGGTCCTTAGAATTCAACAGCTCTCTTTAGTGCCTGGCATCTCAGGGACTTACTTATGCTCATGATCCCTGAATAATGGCCCAATGTCATTAACCTAGAAGTCTCAGGAGTAACCCCAGAACTAGTATTTCATGTCACACATTTTCACACATGCTGCCTTCAACATTCTTGTATCTATTTCCTCATTCTGTGTTCATGTTTGAATGATTTGAGTCATCTGGTGCCGAGCTCAGGGGTAATTTTTTTAAGTTCAGGTTCAGCTAGAAGCAGATATGCAGGTACAGGGATTTGGTGTCTAGGGAGAACAGAAAAATCTACTCTTCCTTAATGAAGATACCCATTATATCATCATATGAGGGTGTTATGCATTGAATATGTATGCCTCCCAAAAGGTAGATGTTAAAGCCCCAATCCCCAGTGTGATGGTATTTGGAGACAGGGCCTTTGGGACATAATCAGAGTTAGATGAATCATCTGTTGGGGCCTTCATGATAGGATTGGTGTTTTTGCAAGATAAAACATGAGACAGTCTCTCTCTCTCTCTCTCTCTCTCTCTCCCTCCCTCTTCTTCTCTTTTCCATTTGAGGACACAGAGAGAAGGCAGCCATCTGTAAACCAGGAAACAAGAGTGCTTACCAGGCACGTTAATCTTGGACTTCCAATCTTTCAGCCTCTGGGACTATAAGAAAGTTAATTTCCATCCTGTTAAGCCACCTAGTCTATGGTGTTTTGTTATAGCAGCCTGGGTGACTTTCCATTTCCATTGGGTCCACTTGTCCTGATGGTGCATAGAAGGCATAAAAGAGAAGAGGCCTTTCTAGAAATTTACCTGTGGTGGTAGAATTCAATGTCAACCCCAGAAGTAAGTGAAAAGGAGAAGAATTTTCCCATAAGACTTCAAGAGATATATCCTACTAGTCTAAAATAAGATGTTCTCTTTCTGTTAATTTTTCAAAGACACTTAAAAGGCGTTGTGTGGTGGTTCTCCCTCTCCTCTGTTGAAGGTCTTGCTCAGTTGAGTGGAATAGCTCAGGGCAAAGGGAGTATAGCCTGTGTACACAAATACAGTCATAATTCCATCATTTATTTTCCCCTAATCCTGTATTTGTGAAAACATAGAACAGGATTAAATGTCACTATCTTGCTGAGTAAATCACCTTTACATTCTGTCTGGGCAAATTCAAATGTAAACAAGATTACAGAAGAATTTTAAAATACTTTTGGGAACCTGTTTCCAAGGAAGCTTATGAACCTACACATCATCTGTTCATTCAAAGAAACCATCTCCTGCCACCTCAGGTAGGGGGTATTACTCCTCCCTAACCTACACATTTGTGAACTCACAACTGATTTGTGATGACTATTCCACCGACATTTATTAAGGAACAATTATGTGCAGACATTGTCTGGGCTCTGGATATGTAGAAATACTAAAATGTGATCTCTAACCTTGAGGATTTCTGAGTCTAAGGGAGGCAACTTATGCTAGTCAACAGATAAATTATAACTCAAAGTAGGGCACTACTCACTATGCTATGGAGGGTAGGGAGAGGGACTGCCATGGGAATGACGGTTTGCAAAGTGAAATGGAAGCTATTTCAAAGAAATGGAGCTTTCTGCTAGCACTTTTCATGAAACCAGACTAGCTCTTGGGAAATAATAAAGTAGGCCACCTTTGCCTGTGGTTGCCATTTTTCCTTTTTCCCCCTTGCTTGGCCCACTCCCATCGTTACCATTTCTCACTGCCAACTGATCCAGGGTCCCAGTCCTGTTAGTCACATCCTGATCTGAGACCCCGGGGCTCCTACCCCTGGAGGACTACGCCAAGGCTGCCTTCCCTGGTCTGTGCTCCGTACTCACCATGGTCATCCCTATCTGGTGCACATAGAAAAATCACCTGCTCTGATTCTCATTTCCTCAGGGCTGGGTTTATTGGATTTTAGAAAGTGTCTGCTTAGTTTCTATATTCGTGATCTCATAGAGATGGTAAAATGAAAGGTAATTTCCCCTTCTGACTTTCTGGAGGAAAAATGCTTGCATATAATCAAGAATACTATTAAAAATACTTAACAACCATTAAGACAAGGCAAGGCCACTAGCCATTAAGAAAGGATGCTATCTGTTGGGTTCAAGCAGGTTCCCAAGTGATGATCTACTGGATTCTACTTGCAGGGGCCTTAGTGCCTTGGGAGGGGCTATTTCAGACTTACAATATTGACTGTTGGAATGGCTGTAGTTATGTGTACCAACTGAATACCAACCATGTCTTTATAGTAAATAAATAATTTGATATCTTTTCTGGAAAAGAGAATAAAGGGCTTGATATTTTGATTCCCAGTACTGGATGTTTTAGGGAGGTTAGAAAGGAAAGGTAATGTCAGAAAAGGCCAGTCAAGGAGACACTTTGGAGGAGGCTTTCTGTTTTCTTTCCCCTTACCTCTTTCCCTAAAACAGGCAATGACACATAGACAGCAGCGATTAACCACATTCCTATAGGACTGAGTTTGTGTTTAGGTTTTCGGTAATAATTTTGCTCAATTATGAAAACATTGTTCAAGTTACAAAGATGTCTTGAGTGCACACCTTAATTGTTTGCTTGGGCTTTATTTGATATAAAACCAAAGCATATTTTACCTTTTATTCTGCTTGAGCTGAGAACTCTGATGGTAAAATTAAATATTTCTCCTGGAAATAACAGGTGCTTCTGTGTGAGTGTAGGTTCCTGATTTATATGGCCATTACCTGGAACTTTTAAGAATAGAATCTTCAATGTCAGTATAAAGTGTAAAAAATTGAGTACTTATTAAAAGAAGGCAATAAAAATGTTAGCCTTTGCAAACAATACAAAAAAGGTAGGAAGATGTATCTAAATTTGAATATAAAAGATCATATTGAACTGTATTATTTGAATGCAAGCCAAGTACATGACACTTTACTGCAGCTTAGAAAAGGTAAGACAAAGTGAGGAAATGGCCATGCTTCCCAGGGACCAGTCTGCAGTAGATGGTGATATAACACAAAGCAGCTTTAGCAACAAACAAAACTTTCTCTAATTTAGAAATTACTAGCAGGCTTCTGAATGTATTTACTTTTTTTTCGACAGCACTGGATTTTGCTTTCTCTACATATGTTTCTTTTTCTTTTTCTTTCTTTCTTTTTTTTTTTTCAGGTTTTATTTATTTATTTGACAGAGACAGAGAGAGTACAAGTAGGCAGAGCGGAGGCAGAGAGAGAGGAGAAGCAGGCTCCCCACTGAGCAAGGAGCCCAATGTGGGGCTCGATCGCAGGATCCTGGAATCCTGACCTAAGCTGAAGGCAGCTGCTTAACCGACTGAGCCACCCACCTGCCCCATCTATGTTTGTTTCTAAATAAACAGGAAATCAGCATCAGAAGGCAGGTTATAAGGACTACTTTCCAGCCAGGAAGAGTTCGCCACATGCCCATTTTGGGGACTCCTAATTTTCCTGGACCACTGTCTATTTGCTTGGCATCACTCAGCCCATCAGTTGTGAAGGAATTTCTGTAATTCCTGGTTTGTCTGTACCTGTACCTGAACATGGCTACCAATGGAGGTTATACGAAATATGTGCGAGTGATATTTTATGATACTTGTGATATCCTTTTGTTTCAAAGTTCTAAATAGGTGTTTCAGGCTCGGTGGAAAAAAGAAAAAGACTAAAAATATCTTTCCTTTTGATATGAAGCAACTATGGATTTTTTTTCTATTGTCTTGGTGTAGACTTTTAATCTGTAATGTTAGCTTGCCTCCAGCAAATCATGTCTATAGGATGTTTTCCAAACTGAACTATTCTAGGGGGATTCTAAAATGTCTTTAACCAAACAGCACATAAAAACTGTGTTACTTGAGAAAATTCAGACAGACATAAAAGCAGTAAAAATTCTCAACACATTTTAAGTAAAAAAGCCCTCTGGGGGAAAAAAAAGTGGAAATTAAAGAAAAACTGCTCAACTAAATACTTTCTGACTAACTAAAAATATGTACACTGGGGAAAGAGCAGACTGTTAACAATGCCAAATTAACAGACACCATTAGCAAAGCTGATCCATATGTCCAGATTCTGAAAGTTTTACATACCTTTTCAATTAGAACAATGAAATGATTCCTTTAATCAAATAAAAATCAGAACCACAATTTCCATTATTTTATGATAAGGAAAAATCACAACAACCTGTAAATCCTAGTATTCCTTCTTCCAGATGTACCGATTTAATTTGTAATTGCAAGACACTGCCTGGTTTTAATGAATGTGCGACATATGGATTAGTTCATTTTGCTGCCTTCGCCTGTGAGGTCCCCAAGAGCAGCCATAGATCTTGTTAACGATGAACAAAATTCTGGAGATTTAATATTTTTAGGGATAATAATTTCTATTACTCCACTGAGCTGTGTTATATCTGTGCCTAAATTTTTGGGCCTTGTCTCTAATGTGGACATTTCTGATAATTAACCACAACTATATTAGTTGCCTATATAATTAATTATTTTCAGAGTCCTTCGTTCAGCTGCATGGTTAGGTCAAAGCAAACAGTACAAATTTTGTCCTGGGCAACGTCATTAGAGTAATTATCACTGCAAGCCATGCTGAGTCACGCTGATTAGTTTTACCAAAATTTAGTTTTTTGTTTTTTTTTGTTTTTTTTTTTTTTTTTAATGATTCTGTCACCAAAGAATAGGCATGGACTTGGAACAAATTAAAGTGGAATCCAAATACTTCCCTTAATAAGAATATAAAGTAATCTTTTTTTCCTTTTTTTTTAAACTCAACGACTTATTTTATTCATTCATTTATTTATTTATTTAAAGATTTTATTTATTTATTTGACAGAGACAGAATACAAGCAGGGGGAGTGGAAGAGGGAGAAGTAGACTTCCTGCTGAGCAGGGAGCCCGATGTGGGGCTCGATGTGGGGCTCGATGTGGGGATCAATCTCAGGACCCTGGGATCCTGACCTGAGCCAAAGGCAGAGGCTTAAGTACTGAGCCACCCAGGCGCCCATTCATAGAGTATCTTAAAGGGAAAAACAAAGATGGGCAGAGGCCATGGAAGGATTTGTACTGTTTTGTGTTGATGAGCTACTTGTCATTTCTGGGCTGGAAAACAGGATTTGGGGCACCTGGGTGGCTCAGTTGGTAATTAAGTGTCTGCCCTCGGCTCAGGTCAGGATCCCAGGGTCCTGGGACAAAGTCTCACATCGGGCTCCTTTGCTTAGGAGGGAGTCTGCTTCTGACTCTCCTCCACCTCATTCTCTCTTTCTCTCTCTCACTCTTTCTCACAAAAATAAAATCTGAAAAAAAAAAAAAAAAGTGGAAAACAGGACTTTGGCCACAAGGTAGGGTCCTGGAGAGTCACTGCCCTGTGGAATCCCCTGGGGAAGTAGTGTTGGAAGAAAAAGGTGTGGCAAGGGAATGAAAGCTGGCAGATCAAGAAGCTGACCATTGAATGTTCGAGATGCGACACTTTTCTGAGTCCTGAGGTCATTCGTTTCTTCTACTTAAAAAATGTGCTCTGTCCATGTGCTCTGTCCAGCTGTACATTTTATACTTATAATGATGCTAGTTAGCCAAGAAATAGGATCCTTCACACCTGTAGTTTTATCTGACGATACATTTTTTTCCCTTTAGTTTGCAGAAAAATGCTTATTGACAGAGAGTGGAATAGTGAGATGTACCTTTAGATAGATTTATTCATCCATAAACAGTATTTTCCTGAGGACTAGTCAGCAACTACCAATGGAGGCCATTGCTCTTTCTTGTGTCACATAGTGATTCTCCTGGCACATTCCACACTCACTACATCCTTTTCTCTCTCTCTCTCTCTCTCTCTTTCTTTTTTTCTTTTTAAAGATTTTATTTATTGAGAGAGAGATTGAGATAGCATGAGCAGGGGGAGAGGCAGAGGGACAAGCAGACTCTAATACAGGGTTTGATCCCAGGACCCTGACATCATGACCCGAGCCAAAGGCAGATGTCTAACTGACTGAGCTACCCACTCACCCCACTTACTGCGTCCTAATTTAAGAATTTCATTCAGTGAACACGGAAACCACCCTGGGACTAGTAACTTTATTATGAATGTTCCTTTTTATGCTGTTGGTAGAAAGACTGGAAGTGAAGTTGTGTTGAACGATTCAGGTAGAGTGTGACTCTGGTACCGCAGTGCCTACCTGTGGTGAACAGGAAGTGACGAGGGTGCCAGGGGTGTTGGGCATGCTGAAACAAACTATTCCTACTTCTAAGTTTTGATGGAAGACTTTCTGAGTTGCTAATGTGCCAGCAAAGGTGTGGGCATTCAGGAGTTTAACTGTACCCTTGACAATCTCCAGATTTCTGGATCGATTGCCCTTTCTTTTGCCAGCAGAACAAACGATTTCTCTGACTACGATTTCACCACTGTGCTCCATTTGGATGATGCTTCTGCCATTCTCATGGGATTGTATGCTTTGCAAAGGCAGGGAACTTGTCCATCTTGTTCACCTGAATTCTGAGTACCTAGTACAGTGTCTGACATATAGTAGGTGCTCAATAAAAACTCCATTAAATGGGGGAATAGATGGATATGCTACTTTGTAGTTTACCAAAGACTCTTATGTTTATCTCATTTGTAGCTTTCTCTTGCTTATGACAAAATATGTTCTCATTTCAGTTTGCTGCCTTCCTTTATACTAATGAATAGGTATAAACATATTTTGGTTTCTTAAGCCCAAGAAGGTAAATGTCAAGTTTTATAGTGTCATAAAAATTTCTGTGAAAAGTCATTTGGACAAGGGTCTTCTACTACCAAAAAAATGTCTTCCCAGTCTTCTGGGTGTGAAAAATCAACATCTCACTTTTTCCCCCCTACGAAAGGATAAGCTCTGAACTATTTAATGTATCTTCACACTCTTGAGTCCAAAGGCCCATTAGTAAATGTTTACCAAGAACAGCTCTCTTGTTTTCCTTAGGGAAAGCAAAGTGAAAAATTAATCTTTTTACTTCAATAACCAACTTTATTTCTCCAGCTGCTCCAAATACTGAAATTGTTCTTAAAATTAGGCAAAACAGTAAGAAGGTTAATAGTTTGTCTTACTTCGATTGTGCAGGTTATTTGTGCACAACTCACAGATTAGCCCCTACTCCACTCCAGGATCTGATACCTTAATTGTGTTCCCAACATACAGTCATACATCAGTTGTTTGTAACTCAAAACGTGTATCCTCATGGAAACAGAATTGTTAAAGGGGATTTGTTTCCCAGGCTAGATTCCTGAGGTTAATTTCAGCCCATGTAGCCTAACATGGCATAGTGCTGCTAAGATCCTCCATGACTGATGCCCCTTGCAAATGCTTGGTCCTGGGCTGAGTGCTGCACACTCATTGCTGCTAATCCTTTTGTCCCCATTTTACAGATGAGCAGCTTTATTACACAGACACCCAAGAGGGCAAGCTGTAGAGACAGAGCAAACAAATAGTAAGCTCAAATTTGGACCATGTCTGCTGGAGGCCAAAGCCCAGTCTCCCAATCATGCATCTGAATGTGAACAGATGTGAGGACACCAAACAGCTCAGATGCATTCACTGAGAGATGACAAAAACCTTAATAGATATATTGACTGTGGAGATCAGTAATTACTAGCTTCCCACAGAATAATTTAAAACATTTTTAGTTGAAACTGGCAGTGTTTGAGGTAAAGAAAGGCTCATAAAAGCAGCCCTATCCAGAGGTTGAAAGTTGTAGTAAGAGATCAGATCAATTGGTCATGGCTGCCATTTTGAATGAAAGTAGAAAAAGGAAGTAGATAAGGAGAGATAAAACTAAGCATGGAGAGAAAGAGATAGGAAAGGAGCACAGTGTGGTGTGAAAGGGAGAAAGAGAGCATTTCAAAAGTTGTCCCATTGATTAATGACTTCCAAGGTATTAGTGAAACATCATACATTAATCATGGATAACACAAACACATATTGTCTTACAAGCTGTCTGTATTATCACATACCAATTTCATGAATAGGTAGATGATCCTAAGGAATATTTAGAATATTTACAGCAGAAAACTATTATTAGCATGAGAAGAAACAGACCTTTGGTATGTGACATTCTAAACTATTAAGAAGATAAAAAGACTGAGTGATAACTCCAAAAATGTGATCTACTTTTATAGATGTTATAAATAAGGAGCCTGAAGTGAAAGCACATACAGTGTTAACCTTATAGCTTTACTGCTAATATAAAGAAGATAAAGCATGCCTTTGGTAAAAATTGAAATATAATAAGATTAAATTAAAAGAATGATATAACAGAGCTTATAAGAAAAATTACTATCAAAAGTATTATGATTATCTATCTTTTCTTGCATTCCTGCTATGGTCTAAATTCATCATAGAAGTCTCTTTGATCTCCACATTAATACTGCATGATAGATGGTATTACCTTATTCTACACGTGAAGAAACAGGCTTAGAGAAATTTGCAATCCTCAAGTTCAGAAAGCTACTTGTGGTAGAGATAGGTTTCAAGGTTCTTCAGACTCCCTACTTGAACCCTTTCATTATGCAATCACATAAAGCAGAAAGATACTATCTATCTCTGTGGTCCATGAAAAGGAAAAAAAAAGGGGGGGGGTGGAGAATCTGAGACATACTATAATAAAATTTTCCTGTATAACCAAGGAGGACACATTATTGATTCAGCTTGAGCTCTGTTATTTGACTGGTTTTTATAAACTTATTTGGCATAACCTTGTGCATTTCTTGTTTCAGTAAATGCAAAAATCTTTCCCTGAATTCATTCTAACTGTATTTTTAAATACCACATAATTAAAACATGTGTAAGACAACATGCATCAGACACAGTAAATTTAAAAAGGAATAATGAGCACACCCCACCTTACTCATTGAACTTAAAATCTCGGGAAATAAAATGTGACACAAATAAAATGTAACATTCGTATCACTCAGTCCATTATTCTCATAAGATGGTAACAGAGTGATAAGATTTGCAAGGAGACCTGGATCAGTCTGGGACAATCACTGAGTGGCTTTTGGATAAAAGTAGCCCTTGAACAAGAGCTTAAAGCAGAGGTGATGGCATAGCATTTGAGTATGAAGGTCAGCATAGAAGTGGCCAAGTATGTGGGGTGAGTCTTCTGATCTAGTAGCTTTTAGAGTGAAGTCAAAGACTGTTGGGACACAGTGCTGGAAAGACAGATTTTTTTTCCTGAAAAATAAAGAACTACAGTTTCAAGTTTGATAAAGTCATATTTTATTCAGTAGTCAAGAAATAACCATAGAAGTTGTTTAGCCAGATAAGTGTACATAATTATTGAACAATAACAAGTATTTATGGACTATTCTATATCTATATGGTACTATCCCAAGTGTTTTACAAATATTAATTAATATATTTCTATGAACTCCTGTGAGTTAATACAACGGATAGCCACAGTTTGCATGTGAGAAAACCAAGAAAGAGAGGTTAAGTAATTTGCCTAAGATTACACAGTAAGTAGAGGAGCTGGGCTTTGAACGCAGACATCTGGCTTTCAAATTTGTTCTCAAAGCCATTGTGTCATGCTGCTTTTAAGGGGAGAGGTCATTTCCAGAACATTCAGTGCTGTGACTACGGACGGTTGCATTGGAAACACAGGAACGTAGAATTAGGGCAGTTAAGAGATCTCAACCAGTCGCCTATTCATGAAATTGTAAAAATTCAAATGAGTCAGAGGACTGTCTGTAGAAGTTACATACAATCGTTATCATTGAAGACTATACAGTTTCTCATTATTATACTTTCTGTGTTGCATCAGCGTTTGCTTGCATTTTTGCCTTGAATACATGAATATATGACCCATGCTTTCGCGCCATTTGTGCTTGGTATATTTTGTCATGTTCTTTGTTTTTAGTCTTTCTAATTAATTTTATTTTAGATATAGCTTCACACACATGCTTTGATATTCTTTTCTGATACAATCTGAAAGCTTTTTTTTCAGTTGGTAAATTTACTTTTTTTGATAACTATTTTATCTGAATTTATTGATAGGAAACACAGATATCAACTGATTTTATGTATGGTTTCTTAATTCTTTATCTAAAAAAAAAAAAACCTTTGCTAGCTGGCTCTGGCTGTTGTGTTTTTGTGGTGTCTCTTCTTGTAAACTGACAGAAGTTTGGAAGATTAAAAAAATAAATCAGTGGATTTGGTAACTTTGTAGATGTGAGCGCAAAAGAGAAGGACAAGCAGAGTTGGGATGACCAGTGTCTTGAATGTGAATGATAGTGATAACACCATTGAAATAAGGAGAGAGATCAGAGAAGGAAACATTTTAGGGGATAAGCACCTGTCTTCTTAAATGCTGGGTATAAGGTCCTGGTGTGTCGTTTTTGTAGAAAGGGCTAGGAGATATGTGGTTGGGTGGGAGTGAGAAGAAATAAATTGGCCAGAGAAGCCAGATCAGAGTTGGCAGTTCCTGGGGTGGCACAAGGCAGGGGCACAGTCTAGCACTTGGAGGCGTGGTCCCTCACTCAGAATCAGGTAGAGTTGGGAGTCCAATCCCTTTACTCAGAAGAGCATCATCCTAGGGAAATGCTTTCACCCTTGGAAGATCAGAAATTCTCTCAAGAGAAAAAAAGGGGGGGTGCTGGGTGGCTCAGTAAATTAGGCTTCTGACTCTTGGTTTTAGCTCAGATCATGATCTCATGGTTCCTGGAATCAAGCCCCACATCAGGCTCCACTCTGAGCTTTGAGTCGGCTTGAGGATTCTCTCCCTCCCCTTCTCCCCTACATTCACTCTTTCTCTGTCTCGCAAATAAATAAATCTTTAGAAGAAAAAGACAGCAAGAATGTCTACACAGTGAGACTTTCTACCTTTTACGGTTATTGTAAAGATTAAATAAAATCATGGAAAGAAAACCTGAACCAATTAGCATAGCACCTGGCATATAATGAGCCCTCAACAACATTTAGCTATTCTAATTATATATCTATAATGATTATTGTAAGCATTGTCCCAGCAGGTAAAAATCATTGAGGCGGGGGGGGGGATTGGAGAGAGTGAAAAAAACCAAAAAAACAAAAAAACAAAAACCAAAACAAAACAAAAACCCAAATTTTGAGGAACAGGGAATTCAAAAGTGGAAGATAAGTAACGGAGAAGGAGGAAGGATGAAGAAATAGGAGTAGAGATCATTCAAATGAGAAAGAAGTTGATTTTAGAGTGGCAGAAGGAATGGAGGAGAAGAGGTTTAAAAAGAAGCAGCTGGTTAAGTCTGCTAAATGTCCTGCTGTAATGAGAAATGATGGAAGATGAGAAAATGTCACCGGGCTTGAAAAGCAGATTGTTTATGGGGAGCAAAGAGAAGAGTGTTGTGTGGTTTGCCAAAGGGGGGTAAGAACAAAAAAGGTTAGTGATTACATTTTATCATATGAACCTGCTTTGGAGATTGTGCTTCTAGAAACTTGGCAGTGACAGGAAGGGAGCCAGAGTGGTCATCATACATGGCGTCCTGGGAACATTCTGGAGAGTCGGTAGAGAGTGAAGGTTTGAATGGAAAATTAATTGACATGACATGTTTTCGTGGCCTCTGCATCCACACGACTGGCATATTTTCAGTGCTCAATAAATTCAGTTAAATGAATCATTGAATGAATTTACTGCAAGAGAGAGGGATAGGGAAGCTAGGAGCTGGCGCTTCTGAAAAGTAGAGAAAAATGATTTAATTTAAAAATCACTTAATGTATTTTCAGCCTGACAGGCTTGAATCTGTAAGTGGGAAAACTTTATAAAAATAAAATATTATTATAAAAACAATAACAAAATATTCCATAAAATTTAAATGGTGTGTGTATGTGGAAACTCCTGTAATTTCCATCATACTTATATAATTAAAGTAATTTCTGTATATTCCCTTCCAGTCCTTTATTCATATGCAGTCATATTTTTACATAATTGCAACCACAATATACAGACAATTTGCATCCTGCTTTTTAATTTAGTTCAAGGGAAGTTTAGCTACAATTATTTGAAAGGAAAAGAATATTGGGTATAAATATTCAGTTATGAATGCAGCAAAGTTTCATTCATCAATTCTCACGTATAGAAAGTGAAAGCAATAGAAACGAGGTAAGCAGTGATTCAACAATGCTTTCCAGTACTTGCTGGGAAAAAGAAAAACTTTCAGACGTGTGGAACTGAATAAAATATTATAATAAGAGGCCCCAGTAGCTTTTGTAATATTGTGTTAAGCATTTCTTCATGCTAAATCTCGATGCTTTCTTTTGGATTGCTTTTAATGCCTTATTGTAAGTACCTAATTTGTAAGAGGGCATTATTATTAATTATTAATATTATGGATTTCTATTTGTAAGATGACAACCTGTTAAAAATCCTTTGCCAACATTTGGGAAACCCCACTTGCTCCTTGCCTGAGGGACACATTATCAATTGGATAAACGCGATGCGGGAAAAGGGCTGGTGACAGTGGAGCTTCAGCAATGGTCTGGATGTCAGGCTGGAATGGTTCTGCCACAGAAGCACTGTTGATGTGCTGTCTGAACATCATGGAACTTTCTACTCAATAAATTTTGCCTGTGATTCTTGTGAAGTCTTGTGAAGTTTATCACTTCTTTTTTTTCTTGAGGCACCCCTTTGCAAGTTCTATAATTTCCATAATACCCCTAAAATTTAAAAGCTCTGGATCTGCAGTGAGAGGCAGCCGCAGGAGATGAAAAACGAAGGCAGGCTTACTTCTACCCGTTCAGTCACTACTCTCTATTAATGTGTTGACAAAAATAGGCCCCCTGCAAATAGGCAGTTGGAGGTAGTCCAAACAAAGAGAAACGGGGGATTCATTAGTTGATTGATTTTTAATTTATTTTTGAGTTGAACAAAAGCAGGCTTCAAAAACGATTATGCTATTTTTAAGTAATTTTTCATACTTCGCCAGTAGGTCTAATATGACTTTTGAAAGTGAAAACAGGATGGAAGAGAGTCATGTGGCCAGATATGAGAAAATAAGCTTGCTCTTTTGATTAAAGGATACATGGCTCCTTCTAAATAAATAAGGTTCCAAACCATGTACAATCCATGTCCACATTTGCTGTTTAGAGAGCAAAAAGTACAGCTTAGTCAACCACATAAAATAATTGGCCAGAGGGGGAGAACTGCATGAAACTTTAGTAATTCTTTTCTAATTAGCCGAAATTCAGTCATTTCCCAGAGACAGGTGTCCCTAAGCACATTTGTGTGTTTACGTGTTTTCTTTTTCTTTCAAAGGAAGGTTGGAAGTTGGGAGTGGTGCGAGATTTGATCAGAAAAATAGCCAATAAAAGATTTTTGTGAATTTTAGTGGCCTGAGTGCCAGAGGTAGAAATTATATAATACATATTTTAATAAAAGAATGTTAGTCCTATTAGCAGTAGCTAACATTTAAATGTTTGTTATGTACCTGTCACTATCCTAACCACTTTGCAAATAATATCTTATTTAGTGCTTACAAACAATCCTACAAGTTTGGTACTGTTATTGTTATTTTCATTTTGTAAATGAAAAGCAAAGAGATCCCACAGTGGAAGAGCGGACATTTGAACCCAAGTGGTGTGACCCTGCTCATAACCACTAAGCAAAATAACTCAACCATCACAAAGACTAAAATATAAATGAAACAAAGAGAAGACCAAAGTTAATTTTAACACGGTTCTACTTTATGCCATACTCAAGTAGTTCTTATCAAACTCTTCCTTAGAAGACAAACATAAATTGAAGAATGACCAAAACTAGGAAAAAAAATAAAAAATAAAGCAAAGAGCATTCTATATTTGAAAGAGAAAATACCACTGAGTGAGTTTCCTCAATGTCATAGCCTTTGGCCTTGGAGTAGGTCCCAGCCTTCCACTTGTGACTGGACTAACTGAAAGACACAATCAAATGTATTGGCTTGAAGAGCCCAAGGACAAAGTGACCAACATTCCAACAGCTGGAAAGGAAAGAGTGATAGGAATGTTGTGAAGAGAAGACCGCAAATACGGGGTCCCCAGTTCTCCATGTAAACTCTTCCCAAACCTTGGGCTATACACATATGGGACAAACTTCAAGCAGTGTGGCCACACCCAACAGAACATTTTGGCCTTTACCTGTCAGTTAGTTTAAAATTTCAGTTCTGCCGAGTTAACTGTTAACAAACTCTGGAAGAATATGGCAGAACCCAGAATGCCCATGATATAACATTCAAAATCTTCATCATGTGATCCTAAATTATTCAGTCTATGAAAAACAGCAGCACATGAGCCATAATTAAGAGAAAAAAAAAAAGATCCACACTTAACTCTGATAGGGACAGACAGTGAATTTGTGAGAGATGGATTTTTAATTCAACTATTGCAATTATTGAGAAATACTTGTAACCAACATTAAAAAAAAATAGGAAATTTCAGAACAGAGGTGGACATAGTTAAAAAAAAGGATCACTAGTACTATACATCATAAAATCTGAAATTTTAAAATTTACTGATTATGATTCAGAGAAGATTTAAAAAGACAGAGAGAAGACGACTGAACCTGGAAATAGAATAAAACAAATTAGTATTCTAAAGAAAAAGGAGAAGAAAATAGATATAAAAAAAGGAACAGTACCTTAGTTTCTGAGAGACAACACCACAACAATTAACCTAAATGTAATTAGAATCCCAGATTGAAGTCAGAGAAGAAAGGGCAGGAAGAAAATATTTGAAAAAAGAATTTCCAAAAATTTCCCAAATTTGTTAAAAGACATAATTTTATATATTGAAGCAAAGTAAAAAGAAAACATTTAAAGCAGCCAGAAAGAGACTACCTAGTTGGATATAAGAATGCAATCATATGTATGGCGACTGATGTCTCATCAGAAACAATGGAGAGCAGAACAGTGGTGCAACAACATAAAATTTTCTCCATCTTATGTGAAATGATAAGGTATTAATTTTAAGGATGCTGTAAACATTGCAGGCTGTGTATAGTATTCCTTAGAACAATGTCTAAAAGAATAATGCAAAGGTATAGCTAAAGGCCAATAGAAAAATTAATATAAAATTTAAAAAAATAAGAAAGGAAAGGAGAAAGAGTAATAAAAAGCAAGTGAGACATAGAAAAAAAGTCAAATAGAGACACAGATCCAACCATATGAATAATTACATTAAATGTAAATAGCCTAGGCATTCCAATTAAAAGGCAGTAATTATCAACATAGATAAAAAGAACAAGACCTGTATCTAAAGAGAAACACTTCAGGTATAAAAACACAAATGGGCTAAAATTAATTAGATGGAAACTTTATACTATTCAAATAGTAATAATAAGAATGCTGAAGTGTCTATGTTAAAATCAGAAAATCCAGATTTTAAGGCAAAGAGTATTATGAGATAGAGTAAAAAGTTAATGGCAGAATTCAGATGGAATGTATGTGAGTATGCACCTGAGCGAAAAGCAGACCCTTAACAAACTGAGCCACCCAGGCGCCCCTCATTACTTTTTGTTTGTTTGTTTGTTTTAGTTTTAGTTCACTAGTATATATCTTTTCTTGTTTTAGATAAAAGTAGCAGAATGTGTATGCAAATTTATGAATATTGATGAGCTTTGAATCACGAAAGACTGTTAATTTAATTTTAGATTAAAAATTTTTTTTAATTAAAAAAATTTAGATTCAGCTTTTTTTTCTTTTAATATTCATAGCCGAAGTCAAATTTGTCCACTGCAATAAATCACTTTTTCTAATTTACAAGCACACTTACCTACGGTCATGGACTGCCCTCTCTCATGCTGCTTAGAACAGAAGGAATTAAGGAATCCTGTGAAAATAGAACTGGATTTGGAATTCAAACTAGCACACAGGATCATAAACAAATATCCTGTCTTCTAATAAAAGCAATGTCTTGCCTGTAGTCATTAAATAAATAATTTTAAATGCAGAGTTTTCCGGTAGCTTTAGAGAACAGCAGAGCCTGAATCCTTTAGGGACAAAGTACGTTTTGCAGTTCCACAAGATTTGGGGGCTTTTGACATTTGTTTCAGTTTTGGCTAAGCGAAGGGGAGACCTTAATGGGTCTCCATCTTTGGGCGCCTGTAAGAGACCTCCACACCATAGACTCTTTTTCCTACTTTAGGTGACCTCCATGGGGGGAAAAAATCATGAATTTAAAAACCTGAGAAGCCCTTCGAAATGTTTATAGTAGGAAGAATAAGTAGAGTATGGGAGTAGCCTTTAGCTGGGCAATGAAACACTTATAGCCCTGCTCTTTATGTGTTAGCCCTAGGCTCAGTAGGAGTTAATGTTCAGCAGGCAGAAAAAAATACATTGTTAAATTTTACACCCTCATATGCTATCAAAATCTTAGTATGTGTGACACTCAGACTTTTGCTTCCAATGGTACTGTGATTCATATGTATAATGCAGTCTGATGGTATTCTGTAGTGAGCTGAGAACTGCATGAGTATTGGGGAGGGCAGCAAATCCATAAAAATTTGCATTAAAGATCATTTCTTTCATGTTGGGAGAATATCGGTTATTAGGGAAGGAAGTGGGGTTTTCTCTACAAGCACCAAGCAGCAGCTTTTCCTACAAGCCCACATTTTGTTTTGCAGGTCTGGTACTCAATAGGGAAATTCCCTGAAGGCAAGAAACTGGAAATGTACAAGCAAGTGTCTCTCATAAGATACTTACTGAAACAGGAGTTCTGCAGGTAGCATTTTCTTATTTTTTCTCATATTACTTTACCACCTGTCAGTTTTACTGTTGTCAAGAGAACTCAGTTTAAACACTATGGCTTTAATAACATTTAAGTCATCAAAACTTCAGTGGTAAGTGGTTTGTGAGCATCTGAAAAAAATAATACAGAACAGTTCTTAGGTAAAAAAGAGTTTTGTTTGCATAGGCACCTTGTTTTATTTTATCTATTTATTTTTTTAATTTATTTTTGCTTTTTTGAAGTTGTCCTGAAATTGTTTTTCCTCTGCAGAGTTAATATCAAGTCAGTAAATTGATGTTATGTTGGACAATATCTTATGGCCTAAATCATTTTTTTTTTGCTGTTTCATGAATGAGAATAATAAGAAATCTGTGATTTCTTAAAAATGGATGCCCTAAAATGTAGAACATATAATTATAATAATATAACAAAATCCTGACAAAGTCTAACCATTAATACTCACACAAGAATAATGTTTGTCAGTAATTTGCAATCTAGAAGAGATGAGAGACTAATATACTTCACATATGTGTATATATATGAGCATATACTCATAGATAACTATGCATACGTACATACACTGGAAGAGCTAATTATTGAAGCTTTTTATTTTGATGAAGTCCCAATAATTTATTTTTGCTTTTGTTTCCCTTGCCCCAGGGAAGGGGATTTCTATCTAGTAAGAAATTGCTATGGCCAATGTCAAAGTGGTTACTGTCTGTGTTCTCTTCTAGGATTTTAATGGTTTCCTGTCTCACATGTAGGTCTTTAATCCATCTTGAATTTATTTTTGTGTATGGTGTAAGAGAGTAGTTCAGTCTCATTTTTTGCATGTGGCTGTCCAAATTTTCCAACACCATTTGTTGAAGAGACTGTCTTTTTCCACTGGACATTCTTTCCTGCTTTGCAGAAGATTAGTTGACCATATAGTTGAGGGTCCATTTCTGGGTTTTCTATTCTGTTCCATTGATCTATGTGTCCATTTTTGTGCCGGTACCATTTTGTTTTGATCACTACAGCTTTGTAATATAATTTGAAGTCCAGAATTGTGATACCTCCAGATTTGCTTTGTTTTTTTTCAAGATTGCTTTGACTTTTCAGGGCCTTTTGTGATTTCTCACACAATTTAGTTTTGTTTGTTCTAGCTCTGTGAAAAAGGCAATTGTTGGTATGTTCATAGGGATTGCATTAAATGTGTAGATATCTTTGGATGTCGTCGACATTTTAATATCTGTTCTTTCAATCCATGAACATGGAATGTCTTTCAATTTCTTTTGGTCACCTTCAATTTCTTTCACCAGTGTTTTATAGTTTTCAGAATTCGGGTCTTTTACCTCTTTGGTTAAGTTGATTCCTAGATATCTCATGACTTTTTATGTAATTGTAAGTAGGATTAATTCCTTAATTTCTCTTTTTGTTGCTTTATTATTGGTGTATAGAAATACAACAGAATTTTAAACAACACAAGTGTCCATTGACTGTTGAATGGATAAAGAAGATGTGGTATATACATACATATATACATATATACATACGTGAGGGTATATTACTCAGCCATCAAAAAAATGAAATCTTTCCTTTTGCAATGAGTGGATGGAACTAGAGACTATTGTGCTAAGTGAAACAAGTCAGTCAGAGAAAGAGAAATACTATATGATTTCACTCATATGTGGAATTTACAAAACAAAACAAATGAGCAAAGGGGAAAAAGAAGAGAGAGGCAAATAAAGAAACAGACTCTTAACTATAGAGAACAAACTGATGGTTACCAGAGGGGAGGAGTGTGGGGAGATGGATGAAATAGGGGATGGGGAGTAAGGAGGGCACTTGTGATGAGTGCTGGGTGATGTATAGAAGTGTTGAATCACTTAATTGTACACCTGAAACTAATGTTACACAGTATGTTAGCTTGCCAAATGTAACCATCTAGTCGGTGGTATTCCAGTCTACTATAAATTCGAATCATTTCAAGGAAGAGTAAAACAAAATACCGAAATTGTTTTCCACTTCCAAAGACTTAGACTGCATTGGTCTGGTGGTGCTCAGACGTCAGAATTTTCAAGGCTCCAGGAGATTCTCCTGTGTAGACAAGGCTGTAAAGTATAACACTGTGATAGTTTGTTTTATCTTTAAATAACTTTGCTGTTTCCTTATCATCTTGTCTTTTTTCCCCATGCTTTGTCTTGCCCTTTTATTTTTCATTTTAATCTATTCTTTTCCCTTCCTTTCCTTTTAAAAATTTATTTCATTTATTTTTATTGTTGTTGTTGCTGGACTTGATAGGGCAGGATGAGGACAGCTGAGGAGCCAGAGGGGAGAAAGCTGTCAGACCCATGACCTGTCTATTGTCATCCTACTCTTTGTGGTTTATCTCATCAGCTCAAAGATTTTGCGTTGATAATGTTTCAGTTTCAGTCTAAAAGATTGTGAGTTTAGCTTTTTTGATGACCACAGAGCAAGCAGTAATGTATCATCAGGAGCTGGGAAGATGAAGTGGTCCGTTCTTGATACAGGTGTGCATGACTGTCAGAGTCCAGACAGCCTCTCCAGTTCACCCTGCTTCCAGCGCCATGGCTGGGGTAGTGCCCAGCGGAGCCAGGCAGCTGAGAGAACATTCAAGGAACTGTGAATTGTCTAACTGAAGAAAGAATTCAATACCTCAGTTTTGCCCAGTGGAACACCAATCTAGGCAGCTTATTCCTTGGATGGCCACCATACAGGCTGAGAATGGGAATAATCTACATTGTCTTCACAGCCACTTCACTGACTACACACCTGCCTGTGGATAACTATCTATTTAAAAAAATCATCCCGGGGCACCTGGGTGGCTCAGGTGGTTAATCGTCTGCCTCATGACCTTCCCAGGACCCAGGTCATAATCCCAGGGTCCTGGGATGGCATCCGACATTTGGTTCCTTGCTCAGCAGGGAGCCTGTTTCTCCCTCTACCTGCCACTCCCCCTTTTTGTGCTCTCTCTGTCAAATAAATAAATAATATCTTTAAAAAATAAAAAAAAAAATCATCCTAAACGCCCCTACTTACATTAAAAGACTTAAACATTTAACTCCCCCAGCTTTGAATATTGGTTGCAGATTGTCTCAGAAGTGAGCTCCATGAATTTCACATACTATTAAAAGGACTCAAAACATAATGGCAGATTTCTCTTTTTTTTTCCTGATATTGTAAAATATATAGATGTTTTCTGGTAAAGGGGTTTGCCTCATGCTTCTAAATCTTTCCTTTCAGAGATCTTACCAGACTCTTTCCCTATCTTCCTGCTGAATGATGTGAATCCATTCTCCTGATCCAAGTTATAATTTGTAAAATAGGATGTGTGTGTGTACGGACATGTGCGTGTGTTCGTGTTTGTGTGTGTGTGTGTGTGTGTGTGTGTGTGTGTGTGTGTAATGTTGACAAGTGCAAGTGTCAGAGAACTCTGTTGTCAGAGGGCGGGAAACCCTTTGGTTCTTGGATTTGGCAGGGAGAGTCAATCTCTTCTTTCTCCATACCTCAAGGGTATCATCTGTTTAAGTAGTCAGCAAAGTGTTGGCTCTCTTGTGAATAGAAGGCTCTTATTCAGCCTGTCATCTTGGAGATCTCACATCCAGAAATTGATACCTGCTCCCAGAGAGTGTTCATTTGATATAAAAGAACTAATCTTCTATAAATATATTTTAATTCATAATAATTTCAATTATGTTATATACAAAAGCAAGCCTGAGCAGAGAAGCAACTGAACTTGCAATGTATTTAAAGGCAAAGAATGCAAGAAAATATACATGACTGGGGTAGATTTATGGAATGCATGTGCTCAAAACATCAGAGTCCATGTCTGTAATGTGACAATTTAAATAGTTGGTTAATAAATTCATCATGCTCTCAAAAACATGGTGTCATGGAACAAGATAATAATTTGCACCCAAAAAAGAGCTGGATATTTTTCATTTTTCCTCCCAAATCTGCCCTGTCCTACTCTGTCTTACCTTGTGCCCCTAAGCTGTTCTCTATTGACCATATATGGCCAGGCTCCCTTGTTCCTGACTTGGAGTTGACTTTAGCTGTGTAGAAGCACTGGCAGAAAATCAACCTGTGGACAGAGAGGAGGGTCGGAAAATGTATTCCCTTTTCCTCACTGTGGGGGTGTGAGGCGGCTGGATTCCATTATGAAGTTTGCATTTCCTGCCGGGCAGCTCTCTTATAGCTACAATTCTTTGCAGGTTCCAGTAACTGCTCCTTCCCATGGGGTCTTCAGTCCGAGGGGTAGAAACAGATGGCATGCATCCCCATTCCTTGTGGTTTTCTCTAACTTTGCCACCGTCTTCACGTTGTTCCTTCACTGAATGCTCTTCCACCATCCCTTTTGAGTGAGATCCCAAATAATTGAAAGTAAATGGCTAAAGACATATTTTAATGAGTAGGAATGCATCAACAACTACTTGTTGAGTACCATTTACATACCTGGCATTGGAGGTTATAGAAGGAAAGTATTAAAAAAAAATTTTGTCAACCAGAAACGTACAGTTTTGTTAAGGAGTGTGATATTTGCTCCTCATGTAATAGGCTGTGGTTTAATGGCAGGTTATTTTTGTTTGAACTTTTAATGCTGGATTCTGGGAGGTGACCCAGTAAGAACCATGCTTGCTATAGACTGAAAGTTCACGTCCCTCTAAAAATGATATGTTGCAACCTAGTTCACAATGCAATGATATTTGGAGGTGGGGCTGTGGGAATTGAGTAGGTCATGAGGACTTTACCCTAATAAAAAAAGACCTCACCCTTTCTGCCATGGGAAGATACAGCAAGAAGAGCTGCCCATAAGCCAGGAAGCAGGTCTTACTGGCCACCAAATCTGCCACCATTCTGATCTTGAACTTCCAGCTCAGAAATAAATGTATGTTGTTTAAGCCCTCCAATCAGTGGTAGTTTGTTACAATAGTCTGAGTGGACTCAGAAAGGGATGTTGCTAGCTGTCATAGTTGCTAGTAGTCATAGCGAAAGTTATGTTTTATTCAAGACTCAAGGTAATGGAGAGATGTAAAAAACTTAAAGATAGAACCTAGTCTCTTTATTATTAAAATGCCAGAGAAAGTATGAATTCTTATTTACTTTTACATATTAACTTTAAAGGATAATATCTGTCTTCATAAATAGTGATAAACTCATATATGCTCATCATAGGAAAGAAATGGCCTTTTTTTTTTTAGATAATTTCTTTTCACTCTGTTGTAACTGCTTCGTTAGCAGCATGGTATCTATTCAGGCTCAGTGAGAAATAATCTCTCTTTTTCTCCTTTCTTTTTCTTTTTTTTGTGTTGTTTGCAAGTAGATTAAAAAAAAATTCCCCAAATGCTAACATCTACTCCTATATCCATTCTGTGTAATTAGGAGGAAAAACGTTTTTTTTCTTTTGTATATTTTTAATCTATATGGGTTAAACTCTGATTTACAACTTACAAAATTTAACTCATACTACCTTAAGCAGACTAGAGGATGACTGGTTCTCATAAATAAAAATTCTAGGGTTAGCTTTGGCTGCTGCTGCTGGCAGAATAAAAATACGGAGTTCAGATGACGTCAACTGGTCTCTTTTCCTTTTTGGATTTTTTGTGTTGTTTCATTCTTTTCTGATGATGAAGCACAAACCCAACTCCACTCTACATTTTTCCTATGAGTTATGATCCCAGAGAAGGAAAGTATCTTCTCTGCTTCCTGTGCTAGCCGTGTTTAGGAAGAGACTATCATTGTTCATTTGGATCCTGTGTCCACCCCATACCAATCATGATGTCCAGGAGAACAGGTGTCTCTGGTGGTAAAGGACTGGATTGCACACACTGTTGGGGAGAAGGAAAAAGGGAAGCGAGAAGAATTGGTAGACGATGAGGGATGGGGATGATCCACTACATCTGGAGCAGAACTGGGAAGGGTGTTTTATAAACACTCTGTTTTGATTGTGTTGTGGTCCATGTTAGGGATGGAGCCCAGGCTGCATTAGGTATTTACTTGGCAGCGGCTGCAATGACATCCTGACATATCTTAGTCCAGATTCCCACACAGAGGAACCCAATGGCTCACAAAAGAACAAATGAAATAAAACTCTTCAGTTTGCGCTCACAAAACCTTATTGAGGCAATGGGTCAGAAGATCCCACACCTCAATTCCCACTCTCTCCTGTAGGTAGGCCTCTTTCATGAATATCAAAGCCTGGGTGTTGATCCCTGGCGAGCAGTCCACAGCCTTATTTCCTCTTTTTGGGAATCTTTAAGACCATCTCCGTCCAAAAAAGAGGTGTTCATACCATTTGGATCTCAAAAAGGAAGAGGTTGGTATCTTGATCCATTTATTCCCAGAATCTCCATTAGCTTATGAACACATGGATCAGCATTCTTCCCTACCTAAAAAGAAAACACTGGAAGAGACTTAATTAATTAATCCACAAATACCAGTTATAGCAAACTCAGGGTCAAAAGTACTCACTTGTGTCACATGTATCCAACTACAAGATCCTCTACAGAATCATTTATGGAACAAAGAGATGTAAATTATTTTAGAGCAGCTTTTTATTGCTAAATTGCCACCTACAAGTTTACCATGCTATTTTTATAAGAAACCAACTTAAAAAACATTAATATAAAAATATCAATTGTTTTTTTTTTTTAAAGATTTTATTATTTGACAGAGAGGCACAACAAGAGAGGGAACACAAGCAGGGGGCATGGGAGAGGGAGAAGCAGGCTTCCTGATGAGCAGGGAGCTCAATGTGGGGCTTGATCCCAGGACCCTGGGAAGATGACCTGAGCCAAAGGCAGATGCTTAACTACTGAGCCATCCAGATGCCCCTCAATTATTCTAAAATTCATCAGAAACCACAGAAGACTGAATAGTCAAATCAATCTTGAGAAAGAAGACAAAGCTGGAGACACTACATTTTCTGATTTCAAAATATATTGCAAAACTGTAGTAATTAAAACAGCATGGTATGAAGACTGGTGTAAAGACGACATACAGGCCAGTGGAACAAAATGAGGAGTTTAGAAAGAAATCCACGCATTTATGGCCAGCTGGTCTTTGACAAGTGTGCCAGGACTACACAATGGGGAAGGAATGTTCTCTTTAAAAAATGGTGCTGTTGGGCGCCTGGGTGGCTCAGTTGGTTAGACGTCTGCCTTCAGCTCAGGTCATGATCCTGGAGTCCCGGGATCGAGTCCTGCATCAGGCTCCCAGCTCCACGGGGAGTCTGCTTCTCCCTCTGACCTTCTCCTTGCTCATGCTCTCTCTCACTGTCTCTCTCTTCTCTCAAATAAATAAATAAAATGTTTAAAAAAAAAT
>NW_019154128.1:5268279-5494610 GCF_002288905.1 Enhydra lutris kenyoni
CTCCACGGGGAGTCTGCTTCTCCCTCTGACCTTCTCCTTGCTCATGCTCTCTCTCACTGTCTCTCTCTTCTCTCAAATAAATAAATAAAATGTTTAAAAAAAAAATGGTGCTGAGACAACTAGATACCCGTAGGCAAAAGAATGAAATTAAACCCTCATCTAACACCATACTCAAATATCAAAAAATAGATTAATCTGGGCTTTAAAATTAAAACAAACAAACAAACAAATCTATAAAACTCCTGGAAGGAAAGAGACAAGTGAAACTACATCAAACTAAAAAAGGTCTTGCATAGCAAAGGAAGCAATCAACAGAGTGAGAAGGCAAACTCGCCTGGGAGAAAATATTTGTAAACCTTATACCTGATAAAGACTTAATATCCAAAACATATAAGGAACTGCTACAACTCAATAGGGAAAAAAATGTAACCCTGGTAAAAAATGGGCTAAGGACTTGAATAGGTATTTCTCTCAGGAAGACATGCAGATGGCCAACAGGTACCTGAAAAGATGTCCAACATCCCTCATCATCAGGGAAATCTAAATCAAAACCACAATGAGATGTCACCTCACACCTGTCAGGATGGCTAGTATCATAAAACCAAGAGATAGCATGTGTTAAAAAGGATATGAAGAAACTGGAATCTTTGCACGTTGTTTCTAAGAATGCAAAATTGTATAACTACTACGAAAATAGTATGGGTGGTCCTTAAAAATTAGAAATAAAATTACAATATGATCTAGACATCCCATTTCTGGGTGTTTACCCCAAAGAATTGAAATCGGGATTTCAAAGAGATGTTAACCTTCCCATGTTCATTGCAGCACCATTCACAGTAATCAAGATGTGGAAACAACCTAAATTTTCATGGGCGGTTGAATAGATAAAGAAAATGTGATATATACATAGAATGGACTATTACTCAAACTTAAATAAGAAGAATTCTGTACTATGTGACAATATGGGTGAACCTGGAAGACATTATGCTAAGTGAAATAAGCTAGTCACAGTAGGACAAATATTGCATGATCACACTTAAGAGGTGTATAAAACAGACAAATCATAGAATCAGAGAGTTGGAATGGCGGCTCTAGGGGCTGTAGGGAGGAAGAAATGGAGAGTTGCTAATCAATGTGCATAAAGTTTCACTTAAGTAAGAAGAATAAATTCTAGAGATCAGCTGTACGACATTGTACCTAGAGTTAACAACATTGTATTGTACACTTAAACCTTTATTAAGAAAGTAGACCTCATGTTAAGTCTTGTTACCACAATAAAATAAAAATTAAAAAAAATAATCAGAAGACAGATGAAGCAGTATCGTATAGGACATTGCAAAGAGTTTGATTTTATGTTGACACAGTGGATTCCTGTCTCAGGAAACAAGACATCCTCAACTCAGTGAGCTATCAGGTCTAAGCTCAGACTTTCCCCTGGAGCAGGAAATCTTCAAGTAACTAAGCATCCCCATAGGCTCTCTGTGTCTTAAATGTGGCTCTATGAATCCATGTATCACCAGGCCATCAACCTGCATACACTGCTTTTTTCCCCATTTTCTATTCTGGTTCAGACTATTTGATAGATTCCATTATTGTCCTCAATTGTTTTCTGTCCCTTTCTGTGACAGTATTAAACTCCCCATTCCATTGATGCCATACTTGGCTATGTGACTTGCTTCATTCAATAAAACTATAGAAGAACCACTATATGCTACTTCCAAGGAGAAGCATTAAGAGGCAACTAGCACTACCATTGCTTTTTCCCCTCTGTTATAAGAGTGGCACATTCCATATTGGGGTTGCTTTTTAACCTTTGCTCTCAGAATGAAGAGGAATGGAACAAAGCTGGAGCTTTCCCACAGGTGACATTTAACAGGAAGAAGAAATAATCTTTTGCTGTTGTAATCTCTGGAAACTTGTGGGTTCTTTATTAGGTAGTATAGGGTAGTATAGTGTAACATAAACTGACAAATACATAAATTATTAGCTAGAGGTGGGGTATTACTGTAACATCAGCAACAATCACAAAGCCCTGAACCATGTGTCATCTCACGTTGACAGGATATTGAGCAATAAGGAAAATGTTGTTGGATGCTGGAAAGATATTGCTCCACCTGAAACAGTGACAAAACTGTGGAAAACTGTCACCTGTACCTCCAGATGAGTTGCCAGTGAAGACATCACCACCCCTGGATGGTAGTCTGATTCAAAATGCAGACTTGGAAATGAGCCATGAAAAAACCTCAGAAAAACCCATCATTGGGAATATTCTATTAACATAAATAGGATGAGAGAGGGGCCATGGTCTTCAAAAGTGTCAGTGTCATAAAAGACAAAGAAAAGTGGTGGAAATGTTTCAGATGAAAGAAGTGAGAGAGACATGGAAGTCAATGCCGTGCTTGACTATGGAGTGGATGCTGTGCTGGAGGAAGAGAAAATGCTATAAAGGGCATTACTGAACAAACTGACAAAGTGGAATAAGGACAGTCTCTTCCGTAGCAGTGAGGAGATCACTGGAAAGGAAGAGACTGGACTGGTGATAGTTTCTATGCTCCAAACAGCACTTGCGCTGAAAAGATCACTGCCAAGTTCTCTGGTTGGTCATACCTGTTAGTTTCTGTAATGGGAGCACAGGGGTGAGTGCTGAAGTGGGGGGAAGGATGAAAGAAGAAATGGAAAGTTCTAGTTATTTTGAGGCATGAGGAAAAAGGCTTCCTCTTCTCTGTTTGGAGTGACAGAGCCTGTATTGCACAAAGTGATTACAGTGGCCCTATCAGAGGAGGGAAATGGCTCCACATCTCTTTCTATGGGTTGACAAGTTGTCCTAAGAGCATGTGGTGTATATGCTCATGTATTCTATCATCATGATTATTTCAGCAACATCTGGAAAGAAGCTATTTCTGGGACTTCTATCCCTGTTTTATTTTTAACAGTATCTAAAAGTACACATTTGTGGTTGTTCTATTAAAACAGTTGCTTCCTCTCTTTATCTACCTATCCACAGCTCATGCTAATCTTCTTCTTTTCCTCTTCCCCACCTTTCTTTGAGAACTGGTAGTTATCTACAGCATTACTTAGCATTATATTGACTCAATGAATATACTAATTCTTCTCTATCTCATTGCTGTTGAGGAGTTGCTATATGACAGAAACTTGAATAGTCATTTGAAATAGGTATATACATTACTTATCAAGGAGCTTTTGGATTAATGAAGAGACTTGAAAAAGGTAAGACGATGATAGACATATAGTTAACGTAATATTTATGTATTAATAATAATATTAATATATAAAATTATATATAAAACTCCAGAATTCTGAGATGTACAAAGAAATAAAAATAATAATAGATCAGATGATTATTATGGAAGACAAAGATGATAAAATCTAACATTTATTGAAGTATAAAAACCATTTTATTATATAAAATTTAAATAATGACTTGATAGCACTAAATACTTTCTCAGAGAACACATTAGTTTTGATACAATTATGATTAAAATGATTGTAGTCACAAAAATAGCCTAAACTGCAAATAGCAAGTCTTTTAAGTCAAAATGTCAGGATTTAAAAAAGAGCCAAAAGTTCTACAGTGATAAGTATCCAAAAAACATGCATTTTTTAAAAGTGACTGTAGAATAAGGAAAACATTTTATAAACTAAACAATAATAAAGAAATGTAAACAAAATATACTGGAACTTAATTTTTTAAGAAAAAAAAACTGCTTAGAGATGGTTTTAAGATAATTTCTTTCAAACCATCAAAAAAAAAAAAAAAAAAAAAAATTTTAAATAAAAATTCTTTCAAAAAAAAAAAAAAAAAAAAAAAAACCCAAAACTTATATTCAGAACTCTTCCAGAAAATGGAAATAAAGGAAAATGTTTCACTGTACTTTAGTGAGCATAACCATGACACAATATTCCTTTGAAAAAACATAACATAAAAGCTAAGTTGGCTTCACTTGTTGGTATAGATGCAAAATATTTTTATTTACATCTTTTTTTTTTTTTTTTTTTTTTAAAGATTTTATTTATTTATTTATTTGACAGAGATCACAAGTAGGCAGAGAGGCAGGCAGAGAGAGAGGAGGAAGCAGGCTCCCTGCTGAGCAGAGAGCCCGACGTGGGCCTCGATCCCAGGACCCTGAGATCATGACCTGAGCTGAAGGCAGAGGCTTAACCCACTGAGCCACCCAGGCGCCCGCAAAATATTTTTAAACAATAGAAACTAATCATTTAGGAAGATATTATTAATTAAAAAGTACTGTTCCTGCCAGTAACATAAGGTTTATATAATATTAAAATGTAACATAAATAAAGTGGGAAAAAGAGTTTTCATCTCTGACCAGAAAAATCAACAGAGGCAGGGACTGTATGACTCTCACTCACTGCAGTAACCCCAGTGTCATCAAATAATAAGTGGCGATAAATACTTAATGAATTAATTAATTAGATAATTAATTGTAGACATAAATGGACCTTTAACAGTATTCAAAATCCATTCTTGATATATTCAGAAAATTACATCCTCATATTATAAATACTGCTTATATAAATTCAACAGCCAACCTCGTATTTAATGATGAAATCTTGAAGGCACTCAAATCAAGAGTAAAGTATGAATGTTATTATTACCAATACCTTTTAACATTGGCTTAGAGATAATAGTGAAGACAACTAGAGTAAAAATATGTATCATTTTTTGTAGAGCAATTTGTTACCTAGAAAATCTGAAAGTCAAATAAAAACCTAGTAGAACTAATAGGAGATTTTAGTAATGTGGTCTAAGAGATATTAGAGTATAGATATCAAAAACTTTTCCATATGTTAGAGTTAGAAAATTCTACAGAACACAGTTGACCATATGCTAAGGATGTGTGAGAAAATCCTGTGCAGTTTTACAGATGGGTCTGATATGGGGAATATAAAAAAGAGCCGTAAAATAACACATAAATTGGTACTAAAGATGGGGTTCTACAAACCCTTTAAATATCTGGAATTGGTATATAGCTGTGTGGTGGCTGGTGAGGGAAATGATATTCATGCTGGAAAGATGGAGAATCATTGCAAAATATTTGGGAGACAGATCTTTAGATCACCTAAGATATTTGTCCTCAAGGGGAAAATATTGGAAAATACTAATTGTGGGTTTCAGTGGCTATTAACAGTCTTTGGCAAGGTTTCACAAGAAGGAGATGAACCCTAGAAAGAACTGGCCAGTTTGCAAAAGAAATAAAAAAGGAAAAGAAAAATGCCAGAAACTGGGAGTCTTGCAATGTTGAAAAAAATCAATGGCTTGTAAGCACTGGACAGCAGCAGATAACACAGTAAAATGGGTCTTTGGAATATAGACGGTCCTTACATTTTAGCTTCATGCTCAAGGTCTGTACATAACAGTGGGTAAAAGTTCACCTACATTCAACAAACCTTCCCTTAAGTTCAGAGATAGAAATGAGGATGGAAATGCAAAGAAATCCCATAGAGAAAATGCTTTGTCATGAAAAGAAGTGTAGCCCAAGTTACTGAATGGAATGAAATAGATAAGGAACTTGCTATCTTTGCTATGTGTCATTTTTTAAGTGCTCTGTGAAGGACAGCTCTCATCTTCAAGTGCGTAGGACACTGATGATTTAGACAGAATCATTCTCCAAACTACTTCTAATAAGCCTCGTAAATCTCCAAGAAGGGACCATGGAAGGTAGTGTTTCCCCAAATCCATGTTCCCAAATGTTCTATGCCTTTGGTCCACTAACAAAATAACTATTAACATCCTTTAGAATATTATTTCATAGAATGTAGGTTGGAAGAAGAAACAAAGAGACCATCGATTAGGTTAAAAATAAGCATTTGAGGGAATATAAACATACTGAAAAGAGAATGTGAAAATAAATGAGACAATATCCATTTTAATATGGCTGAGAAAGTTCTTTGCAAATCAGCTATCCCGCACATCAGAGCTATGAAGTCTGGGCAAAATACAAAACAAGTCTCTGAAGGCCCTAGAGAATGACTTAATAAGTGGACTTATGTCAGTAAAATTACAGATGATCTGAATAACATTATCAACCACTTTGACCTAATTCCCATTTATAATACCTTACTCTCCACAACAATATACATTTTTTTTTCCACACGCACATGATCATTCGTCATGATAGCTGTAAAAAAAAAAAAAAAAAAAAAAAAAAAACCTTACAAAATTTAAAGGGTTGAAATCAGAAATGGTCTCTTCTTTGGCTACGGTGGAACTACATTAAAAATCAGTTACAATAAAACATCTGGAAAATTGTCAAACAGAAAAAACAAAAAGATTTAGGAAATATTTTAGACTAATAATGAAAATATATGATAGCAAATGTCCACATATGATGGTCTAAGACTCTTCTGGATGACCGTGGGCTGCAGAAAACCCAGACATAATACCAAAAACCTCCATCTAAGGTACTGGGGAGTGAGTCAATGCAGATAGACTTTTGGTGGGAAATTCACATGTGGAAGAGAAAACATGGAGAACTACACAATATGAATTTCTGTTTCTCAGATTCTAGCATGAGACTAAATTCAACTGTTGGGGGGTGACTAGCAGCCGCCAAGGCCACACATGGAAAAACCCAGTGTTTCTTGCCTGGAGAACCGGAAAACTGAAGCTGCGAAATTGCCAACCCTGAAGACAGTGGAGGGAACTGCCAAGGAAAAGAGCCAATTAAAATGGGCAAAAGATATTGAATGGACGCTTCTCGAAACAAGATAGATAAATGGTCTTTAAGCACATCATAAGGCTCAACATCATGAATTTATCAGAGAAATGTAAAGTAAAGCCACAGTGTGATATCACTATACACCCTTTAGGATAGCTACAGTTAAAAAAGCCTGACAATACCAAGTCTGGTAAGGGTATAGAGTAATTGGAACTCTTTGAGCATTGTTTGTGTGGAAGACGAAGAGCACAGCCACTTTGGAAAACAGAGGTATATAATAACTTTGCCTAATGCTATCCCTAGGTATTTATCCAACAAAATTGACAGTATATAATACCCACAAAAAATGTCTATATGAATGTTCATACCAGCCTTATTTATGATAGCTCCAAACCAAAATGATTGGCCACTGATAAAAGAGATAAATTATCCCCGGAATACTGTTCAGCAATAAATAGGAACAGAATAAATGATGTATGAAACAGCGGGATGAATTGTAAAAACACGATGCTAACTTTAACAAGTCGATGGAAATAAGTCCTACCTACAGTATAAGTCCATTTATATAAAATTCTGGAAATGGCAAATCTATCAAGACAGAAAGCAGATCACTGGTCATGTGGGCTGTTACTGGAGAGACATGAGTGCGGAGGGTCCCGGGAAGCACTTGGAGTGGGAGAACATTCTTGGTCATCACTGCCACGATCCATTAGTTAGGTAAAAGAGCTACTCAAGTTCCCTTGAGCACAACTCCTCGGCTTTTATTAATTTACTTATTTTTGGCTGTTTCTTCCTCAGTTTAAATTTTCTTCTTTAAGTGATGAAATCCCTCTCATCCTTGGAGGCTCAGCTCTGGTACGATTTCTGCTAAAAACACATGTGATCAATTGGGGGCTCTATTCTTAGTGCTCCTTGTCAAAACTCTTTGTATCAAATATTTGGCACATTCTATTTGAAATATTTGCTTTTTTTTTCTGTCCCTTTTAACACATTTCTGCCCCTTAAAAAAAAAAAAAACTGAACTGTGCTTTATTTTTGAGCCTTGCAAGTACCCAGTTAAAATCCCCAACAAAGAGAACAAATAGAATATATGTATTTTATGTTGCAATTTCTGATTTCCTAATGAACAATTTTTAGTGAAAGGCTTTTTTGTTGTTGTTTTTGTTGTTGTTCTTTCCTTTTTTTTTTTTTTTAAGAAAAATGTATCTAATTGCATCTTGTAGCCTTGACTTTTATCATGTTTATTTGTGTGTGTGTTTCCTAATACTCTTAAAATTTTTTTGAAATGGTCCATTCAGAGCTTATATATATGTATACATATATATAAAAATCCTCCACTCATCCTAGGGAATAAATATTCTTTAGTATCCTGAGATGTTTTTGTTAAATATTCTATATAGTTTGTGGCAAGTTGTAAATGAGAAACATGATTTATTTTTCTATGTGTACTTCCTATTGTTCTGTGTCCTATAGTATACAGTGTAGTGTATAACTCATATTGCTTGAAAATACCATACATAATTTTGTATAGTATCATTACATTTCTCTAGAAGCAATGCTTTATCCCAGGTTTTCTAAAGTTTTCTCACAATATACACATTCCCTTAATTTACTCCTTTCTAGACCTTCTCTGGTCCCTTCCTATCAGTAGGCATAGCTAGCTGAATGGCCTACAATCACTTTGGCCTGTTTTGACACGGCAAAATAATTACACACCACAATTTTGTGAATATATCTTGGTAATCATGCTAGCTTCCTTCATAACAGTGCTATTTCTAGGAAATCCTCAGTAGGAGAGTTTCTTGTTGATGCTAATTGGATGAGCATTACATAGGCATGGGATATTTCATAAAACTGTCATAGATTAAGAAAGACTGGCAACTTGTTTGAGATTAAAGGGCAATTTCGACATGATAGGAGCAGCCAGAAACTGACTAATCCTTGTCAGCGCTCCATCCTTTAGAGGAAAATCTTTTCCCCATTTTCCAGCTATCAGCTTAGAAAATCTATTGCCTAGGGGCACCTGGGTGGCTCAGTCGGTTAAGTGTCTGCCTTTGGCTGGTGTCATGATCTCAATGTCTGAGATAAAGCCTTGCATCAGGCTCCCTGTTCAGCAAGGAGTCTGTGTCTCCCTCTCCTTCTGCTTCTGCCCCCAGTCATGCTTTGGCGTTGGGGGAAATTGGAAGGGGAGGTGAACCATGAGAGACTATGGACTCTGAAAAACAATCTGAGGGGTTTGAAGGGGCGGGGGGTGGGAGGTTGGGGGAACCAGGTAGTGGGTATTAGAGAGGGCACGGATTGCATGGAGCACTGGGTGTGGTGCAAAAACAATGAATACTGTTATGCTGAAAATAAATAAAATTAAAAAAAAAGAAAAGAAGGAAGGAAGGAAGGAGATAGAGAGATAGAGGAATAGAGAGGGAGAGAGAGAGAGAAAGAAAAAGAAAGGAAGGAAGGAAGGAAGGAAAGAAGAAAGAAAGAAAGAAAGAAAGAAAGAAAGAAAGAAAGAAAAGAAAGAAAGAGAGAAAGAAAGAGAGAAAGGGAGAAAGAAAGAGAGAGGGAGAAAGAAAGGAAGGAAGAAGGATGGATGGAAGGAAGGGAGGGAAAAAATTTATTGCCTATATGCTAGACGAATCATGGAGGGTAGTAGAAATTGCAAAATGGGAATAAAAAACTTTCTCCAAGCCACAGAGTAAATGGGAGATCCAGGTTTAAATTCAGGTCTTCCTGATATCAAAATTCTGCTGTTTCTGAGATACCAGGCTGCCTCTCTGTGAAAATCTTTTTAGAAATGTTATGAACATTCCCAAACACGTAAGTATGGAGAATAGTATAATGAGCACTGTGAACATCTAGCAGATTCTACATTTATCAAATTCTGCCACTTTTGCCTCACTTATTTCTTGGTATTTTTTTCTTTTTCTTGTCCTTTGCTTAATATTTGCTTTTAAAGATTTGAAGCAAATCTCAGATGTCATCTTCTTTACTCCTGTATGTATTTTTTATTTCTGTACATTTTTGCATGCATTTTAGAAAGATAAAATTTTTCTTAGAGAAGAATGCCTATACTATACCTGGCACAGATAACAATCATTCTGGGGTATGAGATATTTCAAAAATATCTGCAAAAGTTGTTGTTCAAATTGGTATCCAGGAAAAGTTTGCATCCTGTATTTAGTTGTTATGACACCTAAGACTTCTAAAATCTAGAATAGTCTCCCTCTATTCTCTTCTTTCCATATATTAATTTTTTTTTATGTAAATGACTTGCTGCAGGAAATAGGTAGTGGTTCTGTAGATTGTCTCAATTTCTCTCTCTCTCTCTCTCTTTTTTTTTGCCTTCCTTTTGTTGTAATTTAGCTTGCTGCTCTGTCCCCTTCCACCATATTTCCTGCATGCACGTGTGTGTATGTGTGTGTGTATATGAGTGTATAAATCCCTATAGGCTCTAGAGGCTTGATTAGATTCAAGTTCAGGTTCAACTTTTTTGTTTCTTCCAAAAATACAACATAAGCAGTTGCTGTGTGCTTCACACAGCCCATTTTTAGAGATGCTGAGATTGATAATTTTCAGCTGCTGAAATTCTGATCTTTTCATTGCCAAATTTCTCATCCATGTTCTTATCTCACTGAAGATTACTCAACTGAATTAACTCATTAAGTGATACAAAATGGTGATTTTCTAATTTTTTCATTCCTTACACATTTATTAGGTACATTTCTTTTTTTTTTTAAGATTTTATTTATTTATTTGACAGACAGAGAAATCACAAGTAGGCAGAGAGGCAGGCAGAGAGAGAGGAAGGGAAGCAGGCTCCTCGCTGAGCAGAGAGCCCGATGTGGGGCTCGATCCCAGGACCCTGAGATCATGACACGAGCTTAAGGCAGAGGCTTAACCCACTGAGCCACCCAGGCACCCCATTAGCTACATTTCTTCTGTAAAGGAGAAATTCATCCTATCAAATAATCTTGTTTATGTATTTTGAATTAGAATGTATATGGGAGAGTCAGGATAAATGCCTAATTTTTTTTCCCCATTCATTGATAATTTTTAATATTCAGTGTAAGGAGTCAGCGCCTTTATCTACTTTATATATCCCTTCCATCCCTCTCTCTTTCATATCATTGTGAGCCTATGGGATTTTTCATATTCAATATATTTAAATAAACTATTCTTTTTGATTATAAAATTGTTCCATCCTTGGCTCTTGGCTGATGAGAGATCTTTATGTTGCTTTCTTTGTCCTTCAGGCTCAACCCAATCTGTCTTTGATCACTTTCTTATTTTCTGACACAAGACGTTCTGAGCTCATCATGTATATTTCCTACTTTACAACTGGAACTACCCACGGTTCTAAGAAGCCCCTAGTCATTTTAGTGGAGAATGACATTTGGAGAATCTGGGCCTTAAGAAGGCTCATTGCTATTGGTTTATCACTGATTGTGGACATTTTTAGAAGACAGAGCTAGTAGACAGATACTTAAAATAAAACATGAATTTATACAAATATTTTTTGACATGCAGAAGTTTACTTAATTTATTTGATTTTATACCTATATGTTTTTAGTTTAGACTAAAATACATGTTCCTAACATTAATATAATTTTTTATTTGCATCATCTAGAAATATACACACAAAATGGTTCTAAAAGTAACAACTATTATCAATAATAAATAGACCAGTGAATATTTTAAAATATATATTTACAGCTCTCTTTGTCTTTGAATATCTTCCCATGTGTACATCTGTGGATATATAACACTATATATTCAGAGAAGCCTGGCAGTATCTCTAATTTAGAACCCTCCCTCACAAATAGGTTGATGTTTTTATTAGGTGACCATTTAATTGCTCCTTCTACCTCTTTTTTAAAGGATTTTCTAGTTATTCCTAATGATTTATTTTCCCATATAAATGTTATCATCTACTTTTGTATCTTAAAAAAAAATTTATTTTGTTGGGGTCACAATAAATTTATATTAACTTCGTAAAATTGAGATCCTTAAGATAGAAAACTTCATAGAAGTTGTATTTTTTCACTTGTTCAAATCTACCCATGTGTCTTTCAGAAATATTTTAACATTTTCTTTATATAAATTTTAGACATATGTTTTAAAATTTGTGCTTAAACTTTTATCCTTTTGTGTTTTAAAATGAATTTCCTTCTGTTGTATCTTCTAATTGGTTATATTTTATAGGTATGATAACTATTTCAGTATCTTCATTTTTACATGCTGCTATAACTAATCATCTTGTTGGTCACAATGTAACTTTTCTCCTAATGGGTTATTAGATTCTATTTGTTAATCAGCTTAAATTTTTTTGCATCAATACAAATGTCAATGTATTGGTTTATAGTTTTCTTTTATGTGCAACTATTAGGTGGACCTAATTAGTTGTGAGCAGATACAATCCACTCCAGGAATAAAAGAATAGCACTCAAGGTATTTGTAAATCCACTGATACAATTTTGTATTTTAATCATCCTAAGGGAAATTATTTCCTTAGATAAAAGATATTTGACAAAATTCAAATGTGTCCTCCTCAAATGTAGCTAGTAAACTAGAATCTTGTGAAACCATACATATTTCACATTTTCTCTTTAAAAGAGTATATTTGGGTGGCTTGCAGAATACAATTACTCTTAGAGTCTTAATGCTCTTTTCATTTTATTTCATTTTGTAAAAATTTTATTTATTTGAGAGAGAGAGAATGAGAGAACGAGCACAAGTGGCAGGGAGGGGCAGAGGGAGAGGGAGAAGCAGACACCATCAGGAAGCCTGAAATGGGGCTCCATCCCAGAACCCTCAGATCACCTGAGCCAAAGGCAGAAGCTTAACTGACTGAGCCACGCTGGTGCCCCTTAATGCTCATTTTAGACCACTTTCCACATATCAGAAGCAATTTTTCTTGGATGTGGATACTTTTGTTTAATGAAAATACTAAACAGCCTTTCAAACCATATATGTTTCGTGTGTATGTTTACATTTATTTATTATATGACATTCTTTCTAAATGTTTAGTGCTTTTATTAGGGAGATAATGACCATTTAGAAAATTCAGTTTAGGGGCACCTGGGTGGCTTAGTTGGTTAAGCAACTGCCTTCGGCTCAGGTCATGATCCTGGAGTCCCTGGATCAAGTCCCATTTCAGGCTCCCTGCTAAGCAGGGAGTCTGCTTCTCCCTCTGACCTCTCCCCTCTCATGCTCACTCTCTCTCTTTTTCTCGAATAAATAAATAAAATCTTAAAAAAGAAAAAGAAAATTCATTTTAAGTGGCTGGTCCTTAAAAGGAGATTCTTAGGCAAGTTTTACAGTGAGGTTGCTGAATTTACCTGTACAATATAGTATTATCTGTGAAGGAACAAGACAATGAAGATGGCAAGAAGAAAAAATTAAAATGGTCAGATATGAGAGAAAATTTTAACAAGTTCAGATTGTGTAGTCTATGAAATCTGCCAATACATTGTTAGAATTTTTATTGTCCTGAAGTTTAATGTGAAGGTAATTGTTTCTTTTCTTAAAGAGATAGCTTTTTTTTATGGTAGAGAATCATAGTTTGTTGGGAAGTTTTTGAAGGAGGCTTTAGAAGAATGTGACAAAATAAAACACTTAGGAGGCCTGTAGGAAGGCAGGGTTTGTCCTTAGACTTAATTTGCAGCAAATAGTTTCCTGGACCAACTGTCTGGCAGTTCTCAAGGTAGAATTTAAATAACCCCATTGCTTTCTAAGAGCTCCTACTCGGACCACTCTGTTCTGCAGAATTAAAACTGCATTGATTCCCCTCCAGAGCAACTATTTTCAAACTTCCTTCGTGTTATGTTGTCCTATATGGGACTTGTCTTCCCCACCAAAATAATGGATCCTGTAAGTATTATATAATTAAATCAACAAATTTAACTTGACTTCCAGAGGCCTAACTCCAAAATGTGAGTTCTGCCATATGTCAATATAGCATATAATTTCAAAAATTAAATAAGAATTCTTGATGGGAAAAGAGAGACTTTCCTCTAAGTTAAGTAAAGGGTTAGTTTTAAAAGTCAGTTATGGGGTACCTGGTGGCTCAGTGGGTCAAGCATCTGCCTTCGGCTCAGGTCATGATCCCAGAGTCCTGGGATCAAGCCTCGTATCAGGGTCTTTGCTCTGTGGGGAGCCTGTTTCTCCCTCTTCCTCTGCGGCTCCTCCTACTTGTGCTCTCTCTCTCTCTGTCTCTAATAAATAAAATCTTAAAAAAATAGAAGTCAATTATTAGGACACAAAGAATAGAATGGTTATTTGCTTCTTTTTAGTATTTCAGAAATATGTACTAGCTAAAAATGAAAGGCACAGGAAATGTCAATACATAGTTAATCTCTTCAGGACAAAATATTTGAATCCAAATAGTTAACTTGGAGCATTTACTTATTTATTTATTTTTAAGATTTTATTATTTATTTGTCAGACAGAGAGAGAGAGAGAGCATGAGCACAAGCAGGGGGCGGAGCAGGCAGAGGGAGAAGCAGACTCCCTGCCGAGCGGAGAGCCCAATGCAGGACTCGACCCCAGAACCCTGGGATCATGACTTAAACCAAAGGCAGGCACTTAACCACTACGGCCCCACAGATGCCCCAACTTTGAGCATTTAAAGAGGAGTTTAGAAATGTGCAATGGGGTGAGAAAGTGAACAGGAAAAGAAAGAAAAGAGAACCCTCATTTGTGGAGTATTTGTTATATGCCTTACTATGCATGTTTTCATATCATTTAATTTAATCTTCAAACAGCACTGTGAAATGTATACCATTTTTATACCTATTTTAGAGATGGAAAAATATGTCTATAAAAGCTAAATAATTTGTCCAAGTTCACTCCATTGGTAACCATGGGAGGCAGAATAGCCAATACTACAAAGATAATAGGGGACACATGATAGGATTTTGTACACTGCATGCTAAAGTCCTCTCTGGAAGGCCATGGCAGAAAAGCTAGAGGAATCTCATAAATTTCAGTCTAAGATGATTATTTTAAGACATTATTTGCAAAAGTCATTTTATAGGAAAACATGTTTTCATGATACACGATGCCATGTGATATTTACTCATCATGTTTACGTGAATTGATATTCCAATATCAATCCACCGAACAGGAAAAACAGTTTGGAAACTGTGTTAATCAGTTAGCTATTTCTGTCTCTCTGTCTATCTAGGTGAATGGAGATACCCAGAAAAGTTAAATAATTATTCTGATGTAGCAAAATGAGCAAGAGTGTGAAATTGTATTTTTTTTTTTTTAAACAAAGACTCACATTTTGAGAAGTTAGTGGTATGAAGCAGGGGTCAACAAATTATTTCAGTAAAGCTAGCCCTGTACTTGGTGGGTCCTGCTCACATACTGCTTGGCTTTATTATTGTAGCATTACATCAGCCAGAGACAGTATGCTAATGAATACATGAGGATGAGTTCCAATAAAACTTTATTTACAAAAAGAAACAGCAGGCCACATTTCAGCTTAGGAACATCGTTTGCTGACCCTGCTATGAAGGTATATGGCCTATTTCAGGGTTACACAACACACCTTTTGTGTGGCTTTTTAAAAAGTAAAATTGCAGATACCTCAAAAGACAGTTCACTACCTCCTTTTATTAGATTAAAAATAATCTTGATATGAAAATGATTTGGTAAGTCTAGCTATCTGCAGTCACCTGAATGAATGGATGGGTGGGGCGCAGTGGTTTCAGAAGAATCTGCATTAAGAAGTATCACAGATAGCAGTAGTTTTGCAGGAATAAGGTACATATAAATAAAGCTTGACCTTCTTCATTTTTTGAGATCTATTTGCAGACAGTGAAAGGCACAGATTTTAAGTATATGGTTCTAACATTTCCATCAACACAAGTTTCCCTCAGGCTTCTGCCCAGTCAATCCCCTTCACACCAAAGGCAATCATTGTTCTAAATCTTTATCACCGATTCTCCAGAAGTTTATATAAATGGCACTATACGGTACTTTTCATGTCTGGCTTTTTATCAGTTTTCTATTGCTGTATAGAAATTCACCACAAATTTAATGACTTAAAACAACATTCTTTATTACCTCATGATTTCCATGCATGTGGAATCCACACATGTTTTATCTGGGCCCTTTGCTCAGGGACTCATAGGCTGAATTCAAAGTGTCTACAGGACAATGTCCTCATCTGGAGCTCAGAGCCGCCTTCTAAGCTCATTGAGGTTGTTGAAAGACTTTTCGGTTTCTTGTAATTTTAAGACTGAGGCCCTCCCTGTTGGCAATTCATAACATGGTCATTTGCTGCTTTAAGGCCAACAGGATAGTGTCTCCTCAGGAAGAACTTCCATTTGAGAAGTCAAACTTTGCATTATAATCTCTTATTTAATTAGCTCAAAAGCAACTTCTTTGGGAATTTAACTGTTACCTTATTACAGAACTTAATCTCAAGAGTGACATCTATCTTATTCACAGTTTCTACCCTCATTCAACTGGAGGGGTTACACAGGATGGGAGCATTCCCATCTTGAGGACCTACCACAGACTTCTGTTACATTTACGATATTCACGCATGTTATTAATATCATTGTATATATTTCTAGTCTCTCATTGCATGAATATACTGTAATTTCTTAATCTAATATCTTATTGATGAACATTCCCCCCACCTTTGGCTATTATAAATATAGCTATTATGAATATTCTTATGCAATTTTTTTGTGGACAAATATTTTCATTGATCTTGGATAATTATGGAGCTAAAGTGGTGGGATAGAAGGAAGATTTAACTTTTTTATAAAAAAAGCCAACCCATTTTGCAAAAGTGGTTTTCCCATTTTATACTTGCAAAAGCAACCATTGCGAGTCCTGGATTGTAATATATTACCAACAACATTTGGAGTTCTCAGTTCTAGTTATTTATTCATTTATCTTAATTTGAGCTGCTCAGATATGAAGAATAGTATCACACTGTAGTTTCGGTTTGCATTTTCCTAATGACTAACAATTTTCAGTAATGCACTTTTTCATTGGGCTATGGGTCATTTCCTTAAGAAGCACTTGTTCAAGTCTTTGGCCCACTTTGGATATGATCATATGCTTTTTACTATAGAATTTAAGTATTCCTCGTACATTATGGTTACAAGTTCTTTGACCCCACAATGACCCCAAGTTCTTTGATATATGTTTTACAAAGAATTTCTCCTAGTTTGTGGCTCATTTGTTCATATTCGTACGAGTATCTTTTGATAATCAAGCATTTAATTTCAAGGAAGTCAACATTATTGATTTTTAAATTTCATGGCTTGTATTTCTGTGTAACTTTTAAGAAATCTTTGTCTGCAAAGAGGTCACAAAGATATTTTCCTAAGGAATTTTTTTTTTTCCTGTATAAAATTTTAGGTTGAGAATATTTTCCCTGGCAATGTAAAGATTTTGTTCTTTTTATTTGTATTGTTTCTGTGAAGAGTCAGTAGTATCTTAATTATTATTCTGTGTGATATGTTTCTTGTCTCTGACTTATTGTTTTTTTCAGGTCTAGAATTCCCATTTGTTTCTTTTACTCTTTCTTTCAGTTTTGTTTGTTTCTCTTTTTCTACTGAGATTTATGACCTTTCCCTCTTTGTATCAACCTTTAGGTACTTGAAAATATATTCAAGTTCTTATCTACTGATTTCAGCATTCCCATTATCCCTGAGTCACATTTTCCTACTTTTGTTTATTCAGTGATTTTTAAAAACAGATTTTGTTTTTTAGAGGAGTTGAAATTCACAGAAAAATTGAGCAGAAAATTTAGTGTTCTATATACTCCATGACCACACATAAACACAACCCCCTAGTATAACACTCCACCCCACAGAGGAATATTTCTTACAATTGATGAACCTACACTGACACACCATAACTGCCCAAAGTCCATAGTTTACATTAAAATTTACTCTTGGTGTTAAACAGCCTATGAGTTTTGACAGATATATAATGATATATATCCACCATTATAGCACTATACAGAATAGCTTCACTGTCTTTAAAATCATCTGTCCTTTGTGTATTCATCCCTCTCTTCCCCCAACCCTCAGCAACCAGTGATCATTTTACTGTCTCCACAGTTTTGCCTGTTCCAGAATGTCATATAGTTGGAATCACAAATATTTGGACTTGTCACATTAGCTTCCTTCACTTAATAATGTGCATTTAAGTTCCTCCATGTCTTTTCATGGCTTGATAGCTTATTTCTTTTTAGCACTGAATAACATCCCATTGCCTAGATGTACCACAATTTATTTATCCATTCATCTACTATAGGAAATCCTTGTTTCTTTCAACTTTTGGCAATTATAAGCAAAAGTGCTATAAATAAACATCTGTGTACAGGTTTTTGTGTGGATATAATTTTTTGATTCATTTGGGTAAATACCAAGGAGTGTGCCTGCTGCATTGTATAATAAAAATATGTTTGATTTGGTAAGAGACTGCCATATTGTCTTTCAAAGTGTCTGTACCACTTTACATTTTCATCAGCAAGGAATGAGAGTTCTTTTTGCTCCATACCCTCACCAGCATGTGGTGGTGTCAGTGTTTTGAATTTTAACCATTCGAACGGGTGTGTAGTGATATCTCATCATTGTTCAAAATTGTAATTCTTAATGACATGTGATGTTGAACATCTTTTCATGTGTTTATTTGCCATCTGTGTATCTTCTTTGGTGAGGTGTTTGTAAGTCCTTTTGCCTATTTGTTAATCAGGTTGTTCATTTTCTTATTGTTAAGTTTTAAGAGTTCTTTGTGTATTTTGGATAATAGTCCTTTATCAGATGTGTTATTTGCAAATATTTTCTCCCAGTCTATGCCATTTCTTCTCACTGTCTTGACAGTATCTTTTGCAGAGAAAATTTTAATGAAGTCTAGCTTTTCAGTTATTTCTATCATGAATTGTGACTTTGGTATTGTATCTAAAAAATCTAGGTAATGTAGACTTTCTCCCTTTTTATCTTTGAAGAATATCATAGTTTTCACTTTATATTTAGCTCTACAATCCATTTCAAGTTAATATTTCTGAAGGGTGTAATGTCTGTATTTATATCCTTTTTTTTCTTTTTCTTTTTTTTGCATGTGTATGACCAGTTATTCCAGTGCCATTTGTTGAGCCATTTTTTTTCTCCATTGTATTTCATTTGCTCCATTACCAAAAATCAATTGACTATATTTGTGTGGGTTTATTTCTGAGCATTTTATTATGTTCCTCTGGTTTGTATATTCATTCACCAATACCACTTCGTATTATTGCACAGTTGTACTGTAAAATCAATTACAGGTAGCTTTATAGTCAATCTTGAAGTCGGGTAGTCCTTTGGCAGTCCCTTGACTGTTTTTCCTCATTCAGTATTGTGTTGGCTATTCCAAATCTTTTGCCTCTTCATGTAAACTTTAGAATCTGTTTGTTGTATTTGCTAAATAACTTAGTAGGATTACTAAGTTCGTGGATATGAAATATATTTCCATTTACTCTGTTCTTTTCTGACTGCTTTCATCAAAGTTTTATTATCCTCTAATATAGATCTTGTACATATTTGTTAGACTTATACCTAAATATTTATTTGAGGGGTGACAGTGTAAAAGGTATTGTGTTTTTAATTTCAAATTTCTTTGTTAATTGCTGTTATAAAGGAAAGCTATTGGCTTTTGTATACAAAGCCTGCATTCCTCAATCTGACTATAATTGCTTAATACTTTCAAGGTTTTTTTTTTTTTTTTTTGGTCAATTCCTTGGAATTTTCTTTTCTTTTTTTCTCAAGATTTTATGTATTTATTTGAGAGAGAGAGCCAGAAAGAGAGATACAGCACAAGCAGGGGGAGCAGCAGAGGAAGAGGGAGAAGCAGTCTGCCTGAGCAGAGAGCCTAATGAGGGGTTCAATCCCAGGACCCTGGACCATGACCTGAGCTGAAGGCATACACTTTAACTGACTGAGCCACCCAGGCATTCCCCTCCCTTAGAATTTTCTATATAGATAATCATGTCATGTGGTAAGAAAGTCACCCAGGCATCTCCCTCCCTTAGAATTTTCTATATAGATAATCATGTCATGTGGTAAGAAAGAATGTAATGCCTTATTACATTAGCAAGCATTTCATGTAGGGTATTCAAAAGGACTGAGTTATGATAGGAAACATTCTTGCCTTGTTCTTGATCTTAATGTGGAAGCTTCTAGTTTCTTACCATTAGATGTTATGTTAGATGTTGCCTTTTATTTGTTTGTTTTTGTAGATGCTCTTTATCAAGTTGAGAAATTCCTTCTTTATTTCTAGCATTCTAGAAAGTTTATATTGTATTGTACTACAATGCAAGGGTATTTAATTTTATTAAATGTTCTTTCTTCATCTACTGATATGATCATTTTATTTTATTTTTTAAAGATTTTATTTATTTATTTTAGAGAGAGAGAGAGAGAGAGAGAGCACCTGAGGGAGGAGCAGAGAGAAGGGGAGAGAGAAACTCAAGTAAACTCTGTGCTGAATATGGAGCCTGAAGCAGGGCTTGATTTCATCATGACCCTGAAGTCAGACCTGAGCTGAAACCAAGAGTCAGGTGCTTAACGAACACACCACCTGGGCACCCTGATCATTTTATATTTTAGTTTATCCCTTTAGTGTTTTTGATTACGTCAATTCTTTTGAATGTTGAACCTGTTTTGAATACTTGTAATGAATCCCACTTGATGGTGAGATTTGATTGCTAATATATACATTGTTAGATTTTGATTTACTTGTAATTACTTAGCTAAGGATTTCTGAATTCTATGTTCATGGGAGAGATTGGTCTACAGTTGTCTTCTTGTGATGTCCTTGCCTGGTTTTGGTATTAGTTGTTTATCTTATCCCGGATATTTCAGCTGATACTATGTGGCTGAGTATATAGATTTTGTTTCAATTTCCTTTAAGAAATTTTTTGTTTTATTCTAGCGAGCAGTTAATTTACTGGAAAATCTGCTTTGTGCTTTTGACTAAGATTCCCTTCTTGACCAAATTGTAGTCAGGCATCTCTGAGCCCTCTCCTCTAGAAGTCCTAGAATCCTGGCACTGTCCTTGGCTTGGCTAGCCCAGTTTGAGCAAAGGAGGCTTTAGTGAGAATCGCCTCACCTCTGATATCTGATCAAGTCCCTCACTCCCCACCTTTGATAGTTCTTTGCATCTAAGTCCTTGGTTTGCCCTTAGCAAGAATCCCGCTATACCAGTCTGGCAAGAAATTCACCTCTACTTGATATCTAATCGAGTTCTTCTATTAATCTTCTACCCACTGATTCTCTTACTTTGGTCTTAGGCCATAGACGCCCAGCTGCCTTACTATATTTGGAGTTGAGGTCAATTTCTCCCCACTGTTGCACCAGTCTTGAATAAAGTCTTCCTTAGCATTTTAACAGGTGTCAGAATAATTTTTAGTTTAGACTACTGAAGCTTTTTTTTTTTTTTTTTCACTCTTTCTCTTTAAATAAGTCTAGAGTAGACCTACTCTTGGCTAGAGAACCTGCCTTTCATGGTGTGACCTTCTGGCATCTCAGTTGAAGATCCATATCATGGCCTCAAATATCTCCATTTAGCTCAGATTCCCAGTCGCTGTGCCCTTTCTGGCTTCAAAGAGTCTGCATATGTACAATTTAGTGTTTTGGCAATGACTTAAGGGGGCCTCTTTGTAGTCATCAGGAACACCTTTTCCACCTCTTTGGTATGATGCCCTTCATCTTTTGACCACCTCAGGAGTTCAATGCTGTGATCTCTGACTCCTCTTCTTAGACTGACCATCATGCTCTGTTTGAATTCTACATCCCTGCACTGAAATTTGGAAAGTTCCTCCAGCAGAAAGCTGAGGATATTGTAGCAATCACAGTGTGTTTTCCTCCACTCTGCTGCCTGTTGTTCAATGTCTGAATAAGTTGTTTCATACTTTGTCCAGTGTTAGAGCTGTTTATAAAGAGGGGTTATTCCAATACCTGTTACTCTGTCACAACCAAAATCAAAAGTCCTAGGCTTTACTTTCAGTCCCTTCTTTGCATGAAGTCTTTAAACTACATTTTCTAAGACCAAGTTAAAAATATGAAAAGAAAAGGAAAATCAAGTTAAAACCCTGCATGTTTATTTGCTTAAATGTTTCATGACACCTGGCTCTTCAGTCTTTCTTTTTCTCCAAGTCTGCACATGCTAATTTAATCTCAGCTGTTTCTTCACCTCTAAGTGGGAAAAAGCCAATCCAATTGTCCTATCTTAGCAAAACTGGATGCCATTGTGTGTGTATTTCTGTCTAAGGAGAAATAGTTACAAAATCTCTAAGGTCTTTTAAAGATCAAGAAACAACTAGCTATGGAAAAACCCAACAACAAAAAAAATCTTTACAAGAGTATGATGCTTGATCATTGGAATTTTCTCCTTAGATGTGCTTTTCTATGTTTATAGTCCAGTTTTATAATATGTTCATACACATATAATTTTAGGGAGAGGCATGAGATGTCATTTAAACCTTTAATCAGTGTTAGCAAAGAAGTTTCCAGAATGGTATGAAAATGGATCTAGGTGACAAGGTTGAGCTGCTCTCCTATGACATCATGATATGGCTGTGCTCATAATCTCTTTCCTTGAGTATAGTTTTTGATATGTGACAAAGGAAGCACCTCCATTACATGGAAAATTATAGGCTAGGGTGAAAGCTGTATTTTATATCATTCTGCAAGAAGACCTGGGTGAAAAACTTGTAGTTTTATCACTACTAAAACCCAAAGGAAATTGTATGACCTATTTGGACGGTAGTTCAAATTTGTTTCTAAGACTATACACTGCTCTCCAATCATTATGGAAATAATTAAAAATGACATAATATATGATAAGTAAAACCTTTGCAAATTTACATAACCAACATATGTATATATATATGAAGAAGGCTTGCATGTGAAGAAACTGCCAAGGGCCACCACAAAGAAAGTCATGAATAAAGTGGAAATCCTGTGTTTACTGGCTCCTGCAGTGTGGGCCAGCAAGGATCACTGAACTTCACTTCATTTCCTATTCTACTCTATGACTCTAACTCTTTGAAGAGCACCGTAGGGACCGAATTGGTTTCCTTAGGCTAGCAAAAACCACCCTGAAGGATCAACCACATTCTCAGGCTGTAATTCTCCATTTCTTTATGTGTAAGTATATGTATTCACATGATTGCCATGTACGCATTATAATTTTTTGAACTAAAATTTCAATTTGTAAATACAAGTAAAGCAAAAATTTTGCCACTGCCACACAGATAGCAAGTAGATGTTTTCATAAGATGGCCTGTGGTGACAATCAACACTTCCCGCATACCGACCCAGAATTATGACACTCTTGTGAGGAAATTGGTTATCATCAAGGTAAATGCCAAATCAGTGGGACCACTGTCCACAACAAGTGTTTACTACTTTTTAGATTGTAGGAAAAAAAAAAAAATCTTTCCTGAGTAGATGAAAACTTATGAACACATTTCAATGCTACATTCATTGAATACTTTCATTTTCTATATTTATCATTAAAAAGCTCCACTTTTTGAGCCCATTCCCTTCCTTTGTCCTAGCTCTTCAACTGCACTTACTTTCCTTCTGTGACAGGAATTTGCTATACTCTGTCTCAGGGCCTTTGCTCTTACTCTTCTTTTTGTTTAAAATATGTCATCAATTTTTTTTCATCCTTGAGAGCTTCCTGCAATTGTCGTTTCTGTAGGAGAGTCTTTCCTGACCAGCTCCCTGCATTTGTCTTTAATAGCATGGTTTGCAAATTCTACTTAGAGATTCATGTTTTTTATGTATTGAGTGTCTGTTTCTACCCCAGACTAGAAGCTTCAGAAGGACCAAAACTAGGTACCTTTCCCTCAGTATTTTAACCTAATGTACAGCAGGCCTTCCATAGATGAATGCATTTCTAATGTTACAGATATTTAAAATAAAATTATTCTTGCATTTATCCTTTTTTAAGTTAATTGGGTCTTTATTTCTTTTTTCTTTTTCTATTTTTTCCCCTTCTTCATCCTTCTTTCATTCTTTTCTTCCATTCTTAGACTTCCAGAGAAGACTCTGGGGTAGATTTTCTCTAAAGGTTTAAGACAAGGATATCTTAAAAGAGGTCTTTGTTTATTGAGACATAAAAAAAATATTGGGTTTAATTCCACCCAAAACTACTCTAGCAGAAAACTTCTTATACTAGATTCTAAGATTCAGAATGCAGAATACCTTCATATTTCCTCACAGATGTGTTGCAATTTTTCTAGAATGGTATCTGACACATCCTATGAGGGGTTTACTACATATCTGTTAAATGAATAAATTGACTAACAGACAAAAGAGTACTAACAGTGAACCCCTGAGTTTCATTGGCTTATGAAATTTCCTCTTTTCAGTTAACTTCTCTCATGAGAATTCATTGCAATATTTTGTCAAAAATTCTTGAATTATACCAGTTAGTATAGAAAATCAGATGACGTCATATAGCTTCAGCAATTGTCAGGTCTAGAAAATTATTGCTTCCTTTCTCTTGTGGCTCTGGAAAGTTTTCAGTGGGTAAATGAAAACATTTTGGAGTGTTCCTAACTCCACTGAGTTTCTCTTAGTTTTCTTTTCCTATCCTCTGGGAAGGAAAGGCATCTTAATGACTCAGCATTGTATTAGTGCTCCCAATCCATTTATCCCAATTCCATTATTCAAATCCTTGGATATGGTATGCAGTTCTGGTGGGAGACAGCTTTACATGATTTTCTCCAGCTTTACATGATTTTCTATCTTTCTTTCTTTATGTAAGAACAGTTATATGCTTCTCTCAAAGAGTAAGATTTATGTAAAAATGAGTGATGAACGTATGAGCCCATAATGCTATTACTTATTTTGTAATTTCTTCACCATTTTGGATTAGAATGTTAACTATTGAAAAAAATAACATTTTTTTTTCTTTAACTCTTCTCAGAGTTAATTGTTTTTGTTGATCAGGGTGTACACAGTACATGGTGAATATTGAATCACTTGAAGAGTTGGGTTGGCCAGTGTTTCCAGAATCTGCTTTAAGGAGATGCCAACCCAGTCTTTAGAATTGACTTGTATTTGTTGAGGATGATGTAGCAAGTGAAAAATGACTTGAACAGGATCTCTATCCACAAAGTCTTTCAACTCCAGGGAAAGTAATGCAGACAGATGTTTAAAAAAGCAAGAGGCAATCCTTCCCTTTTAAATAACTGGTTTGAGGATGTGATTTTTCCAACACAGATTTTTGTTTCCTTCTCCCTAAATATTTATTTAACTTATTTTTTCGATTAGTAGACTTTATTGCTTAAAAGCATTCTATGCTTACAGACACATTGAGCATAAGGTACGGAGTTCCCTTATATTCCTTCTCTCACCTTCCCACCTTGGTTTCCCTTGTTAACACTTTGCATTGGTGTAGAACATTTGTTATAATTGATGAGCCAAAATTGATACATTATTATTAACTAAAGTCTTTAGATTACATTAGGGCTCACTTGCGTGCATGTGTGTCATACAGTTCTACTGGTGTGGACAAGTGTATAATGACATGTGTCACCATTATACTATCCTACAGAATAATTTCATGGCCCTAAAAAATCCTCTGTGCTCTGCCTGCTCATCTCTCCCTCTTCTTAACCTCCAGCAACCTTTCACTGTCTCCTCAATTTAACCTTTCCCAGACTTTCATATGGCTGGAATCATAGTTTATAGCCTTTTTAGATTGGCTTCTTTCACTCAGTACGATGCATTTGAGGTTTCTCTATCTCTTTTTGTGGCTCAATACCTCATTTTTTTTTTAACCTCATTATTTTTAAAGGACTGGATAATACTTTATTGTTTGATGTCTCAGTCCTACTGAAGGACATTTTGGCTGCTCCAATTATGAATGAAGTTGTTCTGAACATCAGTGGCAGGTTTTTGTGTGGATGTGAGTTTTCAAGTTATTTGGGTAAATAACAAAGTGTGTAAGTTGCTGGATCATATGGTAAAACTATGTTTACTTTTGTAAGAAATAGCCTTACTATCTTCCGAAGGGACTATACTATTTGCGTTCTTCCTCTCCCTCCCAATTAATGAGAGTTCCCATGGCTTGACATTGTGCCAGTATTTGGAGTTGTCAGGGTTTCAGACTTTGGCCATTCTAACAGGTTATTGTTTTAATTGGCAATTCTCTAATGGCATATGGCATCGAGCCACTTTTCATATGCTTCTTTGCTACATGGTTTTAATCATTCCTGAAGTACTAATAATTTTGAAGAGGGAATGATACAAGACCTTGAATGATTCTGAAGAATCAGTATGGATTTTTGAGGAAAACCTCTTAGACACTGCCTGTAGAAAATCATATTTATCCCCTGTGTCAAGTACTCTGACAGGTACAATACAGTTTTTACAATTGTGAAGTTTTATATCACTGGACTTGGTTTTCAGTCTCTGCTTTCCTATGAAAAATGCAAAAGGTATAAAAATGGCTGCCCATGGTAATATGCTGGTTACCTCTCCAAGTAATAAAGGGATTTTCCTATGAATGGCAACCTTTTCTGGGTTGATAATTCGTGTGGATAGTTTGTGAATGACCTTTCTGCTCACTTCTCTGGGTGTGTCCTGTGCATGTAAATCTCTCAGGTCGGGAAATGCTGCACTACTTTGACCTCGGTGGTGAAAGGAGCACAGGTGCAAAAAGCTGAACACCAGCATGCCTGGCCCCCATCCTCAGTTTCCCAGCTAGCTACACTAATCTCAAGATACTGTAAATGAGATTGGCACTGAAAAACATTCAATTTTTGTATTAAAGTTTCATTTGGACATCTTGTCCCCCTGAGGGAAGGTGTGACACATTTGAGTAGGCTACTCTGGGAAGCTGAATAATTTTATTTCCTAGAGATCTTAAGAATGAGGTTAAATTCTTCTGGCAGAGTTAAATGCTCTCTGACTTGGATTAAAAGCAAGCCAAGGTCACTTTCTGCCTTGTGATTCTTTTAAAGTAGCTTTTATATTTGAATATCACTCTCGTGCACTGTATTCAAATAGCAGAGTTAATAACTTCTTGATTATCTTAAGGATTATTGAAAAATATTAAGGTAAACAAGAGTAAAAGGGATTGGAGATCCTCTTTCAAGCCTATGGAACACCTGACAGGTTTTATTCTTCTAGCATAGCTAAAGGCTCTTGAAATATTTCTGGTGGACTATTGTTTTTTTAAAAAAAACTTTATCATCCCTTGTCAAAATAAATCAAAGCATGCTAATCTCCACATGCGCTTAGAAAGGGACCAAAATCATGGGTAATGGTTTTAGATACCAGATTACTCCAAATACGGTGTCTCTCTTGAACGAGAGGAGAAAAATGAATCAAATATTAAAAAAGGAAATTGTTCCCTTTTATTAAAACCATTTTCTCTTCTGTAGAGATAATTAGATAAATCTTAAGAGACAAAAATATGAAAGGCAGAGATAGAAAAAGTGATTGCAAATGCCAGAAGTTAATGTTTACTTGCAAGATAGATCTGTTAAGGGGACACTATCAATAAAACCTTAGCTTGTCTTTTTTTATTATCATGACTGGTGAGATGAAGGTGAACACAGATGACTCTTTCTTAGAACTGACTATAACCTAATGCATTTTGGTAAATGACACTTTATTGGACAATTGTGTGGTTAATTATCATCAAATTTCTTTTCCCTCAACTTCCGTTTTTGCCTTTGCAAAACTGGTCACTTGTTTTAATTTTTTTTAAGGGTAAGATGGTGGAGGATGGGCTTAGGCGAAAAAGAGCAATAGTTAAACACATTTGATGCAGTAAGAACAGCGAATCAAATAGTTTAAAAAATACCTAGTAAGTTTCAAAAACTTAATTTAAGAAAAATGATATGGAGAGATCATAAATATAAACTATGTACAGACATGTTTTCAAATTTCTCGCAAACAAACAAGGTGGCTTTTGCACCCAAGATCTTGAATAAAAACACACACGTACAAGCACAAACACACACACACAGAGGAGAAAAATAAGCAAGGAAATTCTTTCCAATAGTTGGCTTCATGAGTACAACTGCTCTCCTGTTCCAGTAGCTATTGCTAGCCAAATAAAACATCAGTGTTCCACTAGGAAATGACTCGCTAAACAGAAAGCGCAATGAATTTGCCGCTGATGAATTTACGGACTTCTCCCTGAAGTCCCCTGTGTCAAAAATTGTTATAGAGGCTTTTTTGTTGTTTAGGACATTCCCAGTACTGGTTGCTCAGTGTTATGTAAATGACAAATGACTAGAAAAAATATTGGCATAGGTAAATAAGGAAATCAGTTTCCTCGTGAAAGGAGCTAAACAGGTTCAACTGCGATCTGAATGCAACTTCTTAATATCTAAGAGAACACGCTTGTGCTCTGTAGTGAATTTGGAAATTATTTTATTAAGCAGGAGGAATTCGCTTAGATGGATCTTAAAGGCGGGAAAAATCCAGAAAACGGGCATTAGTACCCTTTTGTTTATTATGAAAAGGAACCAGATTTCGTTTTCTTTGCCCCTCCAAATAAATGGTTGAGAATTTTGTGACCAGGTGAATCCACATAACAGATAGTTTGTGTATTTCTCTTTTTTCTGTTGGTAGGTCTTTTTTATAATTGATTTTATAATGAGCTAGCTATAGTGAACAGATTTGGGGGGACCTTTTCTTTTTTTACAAAGCAATTGTCCATGATCCTTTTCCTAAAGATTTAAGACGTATTTTTAATATGTTAGAACTAATAATTTTATTTATGATTGTGGAATATTCCAAATATACACACAAGACTGAAAATAACACATAGGTGCCATCACCACCTGTATCAAACAAATGTTAACATAAAATCTATATTATACTTTTTAAGTAGCTGAAAAATAAATCACAACAAAAAAAAATTCAACAAAGTTGCCATTGTGTTTTATATCCTAGTCCCAAATCCAGGAAAAAAGGTGAAATTAAAAACATAGACACCTTCCAGTGAGAATGACATTTAACCACACAAGAATGAATTACCACAAACCTTAAAATAGTGTGAACTGTAGATGGAAAACTTTATATTAGAAATTTCTTTCAGCTCCAAAGATCTAATATGTAGGTGAGTAACATAACTATTTAACTTGAGCATTGGTTTTGCAAGTCTGAAAGTAGGGATGGACCTGTTTCCCCTCATCGTGTCTTCTCATTTGAACTGGGGAACATATTTTGCTGGCTCAGATTTTGTATCTGGTGTTCTCATTCTGTGAATTTAAATACAAAGCTGTCAAAATAATGGGAAGTTTCTATATTTAAGAGGTGGTCAGTAGGGAGAGGCCACAGACTGGTGATTTCATAATGGAGAGGGAACAATGGCTCATCACTTTTCTTGGCCTCCCCCGAGGAGTAGGCTTTAATGCCCCCTTATTCTAAGCTGCTTCCAAACCACACAAGGACACGCCCCCCCCAATTCTGTATTGCTTTTTTGGTGCTTTAAATATATACCACCCAGCTTATCTGTTCTCTATTCAATTTGACCATGAATGACTTGAACCCTTTACCAATATCCAGTCCATCCTCAAAAGCTGAAAGACATGACTCATGGTTGAGAATACTGGAGAAAACATTGTCACAGAAAAAAGTGATAGTAACATATTTGGAATATCTGTATCTGTATCTCCTTATGAGGACTCCTTTGACAAGGGCAACAAAACTTTATTTAGTCTTTCATTTATTCAATGGACATGCAGGGGAAAGGAGATTAAGATATGTTTCCCAGCAGAATGCTAGAGTCATCTGGCTGGACAAATTAAGTGATATGAGTTCATTAAGAAATTTACTCAATTCTGTCGTCGCTGGTGGGACTTTCTTGCTCCCCGTCTCAACCTTCATGCCACTGGGCAAGTTTCCGTCACAGGCGAGGCTCCTTGGAGCCCCTCCGCCTCCGAGTGTGCTTTCCCTGCAGCGGAGAAGTCTTCCCCACATGCTTTCTAATTATCTAAATCCTTCATAATCTCTCTACCAAAATTAGGTCATACTTGCTCCACAAAAACCTTCCCCAGTTTCTCTGACTTCTGTTTACTTCTTTGGTATCTAATTTCCTCTAGGACAGATAGCTAGCCTCATCCCGCTTAGTGGTGCTGGATTGAGTGTCTGGAATTCTGCTCTCGGAGCTCCGTGTGACTTAGCCTTCTCCCCAAAGGAGGCTGTGAGGCAAAGATTCTTCCAGCCGGCCTGAGTGCTCAGCTTGGCTCTCCCATCCCAGCACCCCCTCTCCTCCGCAGACTGCAGATTCCAGAATGGTGGCTCAGAAAGATTTGTGGAATGATGGGCCTTGGGAATGAAGCTTCAGGAGACTGGAGGTCTAGAAAGACAGTCAGCAACAGTTAAAAAAAAAAAAAAAAAAAGCCACAAAAGAACACCAAAAACAAAACCAGAATTTAGAATGTAATACCAACTTTTATTTAAATAAAATTCCAACTGAATCAAGTCATTCCTGGTTTTTTAAAAATATTGTTTATATTTTCAAGTTTTTTTTTTTTTTTTTTTGCTAAGATTTCATTTATTTATTTGAGAGAGAGCACAGAAGCAAGGTGGTAGGTGCAGAGGACAAGGGAGAAGCAGGCTCCTTGCTGAGCAGGGACCCCGAGGTGGGGCTTGATTGCAGGATGCTGGGATTACGACCTGAGCTGAAGGCAGGCACTCAACCAACTGAGCCACCCAGGCGCCACTCAGTTCTAATACCAGCTAATGCTTTACCACCAAATAATTCACTTAGTGACAGAACAGTAGGTGTCCTAGTGAAGAATCAGAGATGAATTAATTTGTGAGATTTTCATTAAAAAATCTATTATGCGGGGCACCTGGGTGGCTCAGATGGTTAACATCTGCTTTCGGCTCAGGTCATGATCTCAGGGTCATGGGATCGAGCCCCTCATCGGGCTCTCCACTCAGTCGTGAGTCTGCTTCTCCCTCTGTCTCTGTGTTCCCTCTCCCTCTGTGATTGCTTTCGCTCTCTCTAAAATAAATAAAATATTAAAATCTAATATAGTGTCAGGCACTATGCTAGGTTCTGGAATAGATAAAACAGGAAGATAGTAGGATGACAGTCGTGGAAAAATGGAGGTCGGGGACTTGAATTGTTTTCTAGTTCATTTAATCACCTTAAGGTTGTTATGACTTCCCAATAACCCAAGCCTCACTTTCTCCACAGAACCTAAGCCAGCCCCAGGAATGCCAGTGAATAGCTCTCTTCTCAGACCTCCTGCCAAGCTTACCACCAACATAGTCACTACCTCCTCTTGCCTCCTCCTGTTGCCTCTTACTTCTTGAATACCAGTACTCTTTGGTTATTGTTTGCTACATTTGTGTTTGTGAGACTGGCGCTACAAAGCGTATGCTATTTTAATGTGCTATTCCTAAGTGAACAACAAGTTTTGAAAGGATTAATTGTTTTTGCCACTAATGCATACTGGGAAAAAAAAATGCAACTTACCATTTAGTCAGATAGGGATTTTAGCCAAATCGTATGGTGGCTTTAGGCTGCTGCTATTTTCTGCACTGAGCTGTAAATTTGGCATTTTCAAGGAAGGGGAGAAATCTTACTGGAAACATAGAAATACGAGGGTTTTGTGGCAGCTAAGTTCCCAGAAGAATGTAGAAAAGTGGCAGGACTACCATGTACAATTTGTCAGTGCACAACCTGTACAGTTGTACCTAGGAAGCCAGTTACGGGTAAAGCTTCCAGCAGGAGCACTTGGTGATGAGAATGAGTCCTAAGTTTGGGCTATGAGTGATGAAAGAAGAGCCAACATTTGGACAAATGGGAGAAAGAACAAGTAGAGAAGGCAAGATCAGAAAAGATAAGGCCAATAAGCATTAAGAGGTAAAAACAAATGTGCAGATTTTACCTATTCATTTTCAATCATATATTATAAATCTACATGCCAATCTTGATAATTAATTATGCAATTTGGGGAAATCATCTTTTTTTCAGTTCTGTATGTTGCAGTTTTAAAATTATTCTCAATCAGAAAGATGATTCAACCATCTCTATTATTAAGACTTAAACTGGAAGTTGACTTTTTCCCCAAAGTACAGTAGCAATAGATTTCTATGTATTCATCCACTTTGTCTCTAATAGATTTCTATGTATTCATCCACTTTGTCTCTCACCATCCTCCTGGGGGAAATATTACTAAAGCTTACCTGAGCTCTGGAGGTCTAACCTGGAATCATGAAGCAGAATAGAACCGAGTGTTCCAGGGTGCACACGGACGTGGGACTGGGAGCTGTCCTCCTGATTGGCTATTTGTGACCAACGGGATCCAGAAGCTATAGTATGGAGTCTCCTGGGGCCAAAGAGTCCATGCGGAGTCCTACAATGTCTAATTTGCAACTGGGGAGTTTCGTTTATTTTGGAAACGAGGCAAACAATTCTGGGACAAATAACTTTGATCTTCAACATATTTCTGCAAGTGTTTGCCCATTGTGCTAGAAGTTTTCCATGCACTGGCCCCGTTCTCCTTTACCTTCCCTACCCTGCCCTTTGCCCCGCCGAAGTGGCATTTACGGGCTTGTGCTTGGCTCCCTTGGCCTTTGGCTCTGCTTGTTTTGTCCAGTGGGAAGAGCTGGCAGGAGGTGACGGGGAAGGAAGACAATGATTTCAGGTCATCAGCCCTCTTCTCCCTCCTGGCTGAATTTGATAGCAGTTGTTTTCCTTGCTCTTCCCGTCAGATTCAGGTCAGTGGGCTCCCCCCTTGCCCCTAATGCCTAGGAGCGGGATTGCCTCCCTGTTACTACCAGCCCAGAGAACTTCCCTCTCCCTAGTTTCCTTAATCCTCCCACACCTTCGAGAATAGTTTTTCAGTCAGCTTCCCTCAGCAGGCTCTGCTGTGTTCCTACTGGGACCCCGACTGACAGCCAGTGTTGCAATGAGTCACACTCTCTGGCTCTTGGCAAGATAATTGAAAACTCTCCACCCTCCATCTTTTGCCCCTTACAGTTAATTTATTTTAAAAAGTCATCAGAGTTTGGTTATCAGAAGAGTTACATAAAATAGTATATACAGCTCATAAGTCACTTTTTAAATTTCATTTAGTCAAGAAAAAAAGAACAGATATGAGGGTTATTTGCAAAAAAAAAAAAAAAAAAAGAAAAAGAAAAAAAGAAAGAAAAAGAAAAAAGAAAAAAAATTGCTTTATAAAGCATAAATTATCTTCTTTGAATCTCCTGAATTTTCCCATCTTAATTTGGACTTGTTAACAGTGTTCTGTGGAATTTAGGATTTCATTTGTGTATATGTGCATTTAGGCTGACTCTATTTTAAAATATCTTTTAAAATTTAAAAAGCTTAGTATTTATATATTCTACCTTCTACCCTACAGCCTATGGAGTTTCCTTTTTTTTTTTTCCCCCTTCTCCCCTGAGGGTGGCATTTTTCGTCCTCTTTGCTTTTCCCTAATGTGACTCCTCTCATATGTATGCCTTTTTCCGCCTCTCCCCTGCTTCTGTGAGAGATATTCTGAGTCAAATTGAGCTTTCTCTTCCTTTAGTTTGGGCTCTTTCAAGGAGACAGGGAGAGAAATGTCTCCCCACCCGCGTTCCATTTGCAGGGAATCTTAACTGTATGTGTCCAGGGCCAAGCCTGGGTGGATAAGCCACTCATCCTTCTAAACGAAATTCATTGATTTGATTTTGTTTCTTCCAGTGGTTGCTCAAGTCAGGTATATCTACCATTTTAGTTCAACATATGTAAGGACTGTAATTTTAAGTTTTTCTCACATTCAACTAGTTGCTGGTTCTACAAACAGCTCTGTGTGTTTACAACATGAGTGATTACACGACCTGAGTTGCCTTTGACGAGGCAAGCTTCCAGAGGGGAGAGCTCAGAATGAATAACCATCCTTCTCAGCAGCCCATATTTGAGCCATGAGATGTTAGAGAAAGATGGTTTTGTGATTATATGAGTTATTGGAATCTGCTATCAAATTTTACTTGGAGGCCGCCATGATTGGTTTCTATGTCAGAAACCATCTCACATGATACTACCCTGGTATCTGAGGCTGCCATAATGGCTGCGTGTGAGGCAGTGGCTCCTCAGGCCATAGAGATAAATCACTTTGGGGGGACCCTGTTCATTCTTATTCTGAGCAAGTAGTTGGGTTTTATTAATACACTTCGTGTTTCAGAAAGCACAGAGGAAATCGAGATGATATACTTTATCAAATGCAAATCTGCTTTTCTTCCCAAGGAACCGGTTACAACTGAGGGTTTTGAAAATACCTAATACCACATTAATACCATTCGCACTCAAACGGTCTAGTAGACGTATTTCTATTAGTTGCCGATGAAAAGCAGAGCGAGGGTAAGCTGTTGTCGTTGAATATTATTTTAAGTGAGACTCTAAGACTTCTGAAACTTGATTTGCTCTTTCGGTAAATTAAAATGCCATTTATCATTATCATCAACATCAAATAAGTTTTCTCAAGCACCACACATGCCGGCTCTCCGCTGGGAGTGTTCTAAAGCAAGGTCAAGGGAAATGACATCTCCCTTCAGGAGCTCACAGTAGATGCTAATGATATGGACAAATACACACAAATGCACTGGATAGTGTCTTACAGAGCTCTGTCCTTTTGCTTAAAGATAGCAAAGTAAGCCTATAGCACCAGGGATTTGCTGTCCTCACAGGAATACATCAGGGTTGAGTGCTAACCTGGGTAGTAAAATGCTTGTGTAGAAACATGAGAAATTCCATATGACATTACACTGATACAAATTGTCATATCATCATGAAAGGCAATGTGGCACCATTTATTACAATAAAAAAACTACACTTCTTTTTGACTCTGCAATTCCACTTTTATAAAGTGTTATCCTACAGATATAATCAAACAAGAGCATCTATTTATTACAATATTATAAAAAAGGAAAAGTTGAGCATAACTTAATGTTCATAAGTAGGGACTTGTTGAATGTATTATGCTGTAGCTATACCATGAAATGCTATAGAACTTTCAGAAAGAATGAGGACACTCTTTATGTGCAGTGTATACCCAGAAATCTTCGAGAGAAAATAAGCAAAATACAGAGCAGTATGAAGAATATGTTGGAGTGTTGTGTTTTTTTTTTTTTCTTTCAAGAAGATAGAAATGTGTGTATGTAAGTAAATGTACATTTACTGTAGCTGAGGAACAGACATGGAAGACAGGCTATATATGGTTAGAGAGACTGTATACATTTTATACTTTAATTTTTTTGTCTACCTCGTAAGAAAGCATTAAGTCAAATTTTAAAATTTAAAGTAGTACTTTTAGGAAGAAAATATAAAGATCTCATATAGGTCAGGATACACATTTCTTTAACTTAGTGGGTTTCTGTTTGCTTGTTTGTTTCAATAATGAAATGTTCACGATGTCAGCTACCAAATATTGTTAGGGTTACAATTTTTCTCCGCACCTTCCTCGGCAAGCCCTGTACTTCTGCCCTGGAAATCTTGTTCCTGCAATAACTTATACAGATTACTTCTATGGAACCTCCTTTTGGAGGTCTATTTTTGTGGTCAGTCTATTTCCTGCCTATGATTAACTCTTTCCTTAAATTCCCTACATGCTTGGTGACGCAGCTTGTCTTTTATTTGCTCTGGATTTCTTTTTTTCAGCTAATAATCAACCAATAAATATGGGCCAATCATCTACTATGTATCTATGAATACACAGGACACAGACATTAAATACACTTCAAAGGGAGCCTTTTAATTCTACAATTTCGTAGAACAATCAGTGGAGATTATCCACATTCTTTACGTGTGTGTAACCTTCACTAAGCCAGATGAGGTGTTTTGTATTTTTGCATATAAAACTGTTTATTTACTATGTCCTTCTATGACACACTGTCGTGTCTTTGCATTCCTTATTCATTGACACTTTCCTGGTCATGAAGAGGCAAATTGAACTGGGTTGTGCCAGCAAAAGCACAGCCAAGTTGTTTAATGGTTTACCTGGGCTTCCTGTTTTTGTTTCTGCCTTCTTAATTATGTCCCGCATTTTGGAATGATTTTTGAGAGATGAAGGGTGAACTGGAGAGGCATACACTTAAAACAGTAGAATCTCTTCTGGATAATCAGAAAGAGAAGATAACTTAAAAAAAAATTAAAAATTACAGGAGTTAGGCTGGTTACCCTGTAACCCTTGAAGGCTCTCCCTTGTCCTTGCTCTCCTAAAGTTCATCTGTCATTTTTCTACTAATTTCTGGGGTTTCATTGTTATCAATTTAGCATTTCATTACTTGCAGCAGCTTAATCAGCAACACAATTTGTAGATGTCACTATATACTCATCATTCCAAACTGTTTAAAAAAAAGAATTTTGGGTACAGAATTTATATGTTGAGGATTTCTGTTTTATATTTTCTTATATTGAGGGAACCTATTAGTTTCTTTTCTTTGGTTCCTTTTTCTGAGCTGGTTATTAATCCATCATCAGGCACTGATCTGATACCAAATACCTCCATTTTGAATATTTATCTTGCACAGAATTTTTGCAGGACATTTTCTAATCTAACTGCCCTGGGGCCACCAGCTCTTCCTTGTTTGTTTGCTTGTTGGTAAATACCTCCTGCCCTCATCAAAGAGCTCTAGGAAGATTAGAACATAAGATCCCCGAGGGAAAGGACTCATCTCTAGGATTTAGGAGAGGGCCTGGCAAGACCGCACATTCAATAAATATTTGTTGAATGGCTAAATATTTGTTGAATGAATTAATTGGACATGATCCTCTGTATTGAAAGCATTCTTCGCATTACATCAGAAATCACACTAAATTTTTCTCTTATTTGGTAGAGATGATTGAAGGTCATTGATTTTCAAAAACTAGTAGACAAGAGTGGGTCTTGGTGAGTATATGAGTTTCCTTGGGTGCTAAAATAAATTGCCACAAACTGGGTGGCTTACAACCAAAATTTATTCTTTTTTTTTTAAGTTGAATATTCTTTTTTTGTTTTTCATTTATGCTATGTTAGTCACTATACACTACATCATTAGTTTTTGATGTAGTGTTCCATGAGTCATTATTTGTGTATACCACCCAGTGCTCCATGCAATATGTGAAATTTATTCTTTCACAGTTTTGGAAACCAGAGGTTTGAAGTCAAGGTGAGTAGGGCCACATGCCCTCCAGAGGCTCTAGGGAAGAATCCATACTTGACTCTTCCAGGCTCTGGTGGCTGCCAGCAAACCTTGGCTTTCTTGGTTTGTGTCCACATCACTCCAGTCTTGGCCTCTGTCCTTACGTCATCTTCTCATCTGTGTTTCTTCTTCTTTTCCATCTCTTATGATGGCTTGTCATTGGGCTTATCATCTACCTGAGTAACTGGGATGCTCTCACCTCCACATCCTTAATTACATGTGCAAAAGTCCCTTTTTCAAAGAAGGCAACATTCACAGTTTCCAAGGATTTGGACATGGGTGTATTTCACCACATAGGGGTTATTTAGAAACAGAATTCATGTTCAGATGAGCTGCAGTGAGAATGTAGAAATTATCTATGGACCTGTTAGTTGGTTTTCTGATAAAGCTAAGAAAGAAAGGGCCCTTAGCAAGGTGCAGACTGGGAGACCGCTCCATAAATGACACAGTCATGGGAACCCCCGTCCCAAAGAGATGCTATACAAGCTGGACAAAAAAATATTGTCTCTAAGGATTTTGTTTTGAAAATAAATTGAACCATGTAGTTTGCCTTATATTTCCCTTCCATGCTCTTCTCCATTTTAATGGAAATGAAGATTGGATGCATGTAATTCGATGAAGGATGTGGTCTATACATAGAGAAAATGGAAGCTCAGTGGGTCTTACTCAATGCGGAAGGAAAAAAGATGAGTAGCATCAGTGGAAAAGGAAGGTCAGGGAGAGAGAAGTGAGTAAGGGTATTAAAGGCTGGAGGGCACAGACTCTGACAGGTAGAATAACTTTGAGTTCTAAAGCAGACAAATCACATCGAGAATGAGATCAAGTAATATTCACTTGCTTTCCACATCTCCACCTAGACATATGTTGGAATGGCAACTTCAGCTCTAATGAGTGTCAAGGGTACATTAATAGGGAGTAGAAGATAAGAATGATAGTTCAAGAAGAGTTACCAGCTTTGCCCGAGTGACAATGGAAAGTGCCTTGGCCTAATTTTACATGACTACCATTGTTTAATGCATTAAAAAAAAAAAAAATCAAACCTAACACCACATGAACACTAGCTCTTTGTTGGGCCTGGGCCACATTAGGTGTCTAGTTCCTACAGAGAAGCTGACCTTGGGCACCCTGAGTTACCCTCTCTGAATCATCTGCCTTGCTATTTATCTTACTGCCTATGAGACCTAATGGAGGAGAGAATATGAGGGAAAACAGTCTTATTAATCATATCCATAGTGTGCCTTGGAATGGTATCAACACTGTGTCTTCCCTCTGGGGGACAGCCTGCTATGGAGAAGGTTCTTGGAAGCCCCATTGCTTCTGAGCAACACATAGTGGACAGTCCTCTCAGGGAATTATCTGGAATGTTCAACCCTGGCATGGTCCAGTTCAGTTAGCAGGTGTTTCCCATTCTTCCGGAGGTCTTATATGTCAGCACAATGCAGATGTTTGCCTATTTCCAAATCCCTGCAGTCAAAATGAGGCATCCATCCTAGAGCCAAGAAGAACATCTGTGAAAGGGTGCACATAAGGATGAGGGGTCCCAGAGTGCCCTGAGGGGACCACATCCACTAGCTCGTTCTAGGTCCTAAGCTTTCAGACAGACTTTATTCTATGAGTTCCCGCTGTGAATCCTTATTAATATTGTCTCTGGTTAAGAGTTTCTGTTGGTTAGTAGTTTCCGTACCATTTAACACTTGGAGATACTATAGCTTCTCCAATGATTGCAACATGGCAAAATCAGACCAGTGACCATTAGACATGACACCAATCCTTACCTCTCAGACCAGATGCCAGAAACCAAATCATCATGAGACCAATGGATTCTTTTACGGTGAAAATCGGCCCTTTCCACCAAGAGTTCAAACTTGCTGGAGAGGCAGAGCCCTAGAGGAAGCTGGCAGGGCTAGTCCCCGAACTCCAGGGGCAGTCAGGCAAATGCATAAAGAGTTTCAGTCTCCAGGGCTGTTCAGTTTGGCATTTTACACAAGTTCTAAATTTCCTAAACTAATAAACAAATATTTTTCAGCCTATTTATATTTTGCACCCACACATGAAGCACATCGTGGGCCAAGAATATGAAAATACTTTTGAAGACCCTCCTCGGCTGCACCCCAGTAAATGGAAATCTTTGTAGCTTGTTCAGCTTGATCAGGCTCTCCAGACTGTGGCAGGCCTCGGTGTGTACCTTGGAAATGCTCTCATGAGGTAGGCCCACCTGAGTGGCATCCAAGGCCAGACCAAAACTCTACTTTAACTCTGAGGGGCAAAGTATGTTGCTCCGTACAAAATTGCCCCTAGTTGGTCATATTTGACTTACAGTAAAGTGAGTTTCATACAATTCAATCTTCCAAAGCAACACTTTCTTACTGAGTTTGTAGCTACATAAGGTGCTTGTTTCATTTTCACTTGATATACGACTATTTGCAACTAAATATAATTCATTAAGTGTATTTGCTTACTCTAAAAACTATAGCCTCCAGAAATCCAAGACAGGGAGTTGTTAAGACTTTAGGTTCCAGCCTTAGGCAAACCTGGTTCTGAAAGGCTCAGATGTGCTATTGGACCCTGGGTGATGTCTGAGAGTCAGCCTAGTTTTCTCATCTGTAAAACGGCAGAAACCACAGCAGCTCAATGAGAGAGTCATGTGAAGTTCTCAGCAGAGTGACTGGTTTACCAGAAGTGCCCAACAAAAATATATGTAATCAGAAGAGACCCCGAATTGCTAAGGAAATATTGAAAAAGAAAAACAAAACTGGGGGCATCACGTTACCTGATTTCAAGCTTTACTACAAAGCTGTGATCACTGAGACAGCATGGTACTGGCATAAAAACAGACACATAGACCAGTGGAACAGAATAGAGAGCCCAGATATGGACCCTCAACTTTATGGTCAACTAATCTTTGACAAAGCAGGAAAAAATATACAGTGGAAAAAATACAGTCTCTTCAATAAATGGTGCTGGGAAAATTGGACAGCTATGTGTAGAAGAATGAAACTTGACCATTCTCTTACACCAGACACAAAGATAAACTCAAAATGGATTAAAGACCTTAATGTGAGGCAGGAGTCCATCAGAATCCTAGAGGAAAACATAGGCAGTAACCTCTTCAACATCAGCCACAGCAATTTCTTTCAAGATGTGTTTCCAAAGGTAAAGGAAACAAAAGCGAAAATGAACTTTTGGGACTTCATCAAGGTCAAAAGCTTTTACACAGCAAAGGAAACAGTCAACAAAACAAAGGGGCAACCCACGGAATGGGAGAAGATATTCACAAATGACAGTACAGACAAACGGCTGATATTCAAGATCTATAAAGAACTTCTCAAACTCAACACACACAAAACAGATAATCATGTCAAAAAATGGGCAGAAGACATGAACAGATACTTCTCCAATGAAGACATACAAATGGCTAACAGACACATGAAAAAATGTTTATCATCACTACCAATCAGGGAGATTCAAATCAAAACCACATTGAGATACAACCTTACACCAGTTAGAATGGCCAAAATTAACAGGACAGGAAACAACGTGTGTTGGAGAGGATGTGGAGAAAGGGAACCCTTTTACACTGTTGGCAGGAATGCAAATTGGTACAGCCACTTTGGAAAATAGTATGGAAATTCCTTAAGAAATTAAAAATAGAGCTACTCTATGACCCTGCAATTGCACTACTGGGTATTTACCCCAAAGATACAGATGTAGTGAAAAGAAGGGCCATCTGCACCCCAACGTTCATAGCTGCAATGGCCACAGTCACCACACTGTGGGAAGAACCAAGATGTCCTTCAATGGATGAATGGATAAAGAAGATATGGTCCATATATACTATGGAGTACTATGCCTTCATCAGAAAGGTGAATACCCAACTTTTGTATCAACATGGGTGGGGGCCTGGAAGAGATTATACTGAGTGAAATAGGACAAGCAGAGAGAGTTAATTATCATATGGTTTCTCTTATTTGTGGAACACAAGGAATAAGATGGAGGACATGGGAAGATGGGGAGGAGAAGTGGGTTGGGGGAAATTGGAGGGGGAGATGAACCATGAGAGACTGTGGACTCTGAAGAGCTAACTGTGGGTTTTGGAGGGAAGGAGGTGGGAAGTTGGGTGGGCCTGGTGGTGGGTATTAGGAGGACACGTATTGCACAGAGCACTGGGTGTGGTGCATAAACAATTAATGATGGAACACTGAAAAGAAATTAAAATAATTAATAAAAATTTAAAAAAAAAGTATATGTAACATACTTCTAGCTCAGAAGACATCAAACTATGGCTCATGGACCAAATCCAGCCCTCTGCCTGTTTTTGAAAATCAACCTATTTTTAGGATGTAGCTGTTAGGGACTGAACTGCATCCCCCCAACATTCATAACTTGAACCCCTGGTTATGGTTTGCAGGAATGAGTGGGGTTGGGGAGAACTGGTCAGATTCTGAGTACTAAAAGCAGAGCCTACAGGACTGACTGACAAATCAAGTATGAGGCTAAAAGAAAGAGGAGTCAAGTTTTTTTTTTGGTGGGGGGGGATGTATGTGTGGAAAGATGGTCTTACCACTGATGGAGGGCAAGGTTGAGGGAAGTAAAACAGAGTTCAGTTTGGAAAATGTTAAGTTTGACAGGTGTCTTAGAAATGCAAGTGGGAAACTTAACTAGACAGTGGGCAACATGTATCTGGAGTCTAGTGGAGAGATCTGAGTTAGATATGGACTGTGGGAATGAACATAGATAGAACAAGGAAGACATCCTACCTTTTGAAATTTAGAGAAAATAGTGAGGAATCAGAAAAGAAAGTCCAGAAGCAGCAGTCAGCGAGATGGGAGCAAAACAAGGAGAATTGTGCTCTGGAAGACAGAAAGATAATACTTAAAGGCAGAATGAATAATTGCCCTAGATTCTGCTACAGGTCTAGTTTGATGAGAACTGAGAAACAGCGATTGAATTAATACAATTTTTATTTAAGTATAGTTGACACACAATCTTACATTGGTTTCAGGTGTTCACAATAGTGGTTCAACTTCTCAACAGGTTTCGCTATGTTCACAACAAATGTAGCTACTGTGTGTCACCATACAATATTATTACAACATTGTTGATGATAACCCCTAGGCTGTGCCTTCTATTCCTGTGACACATTCATTCCATAACTGAAAAGTCTGTACTTCCCCCTCCTCCTCACCCATTTTGCCTATCCTTCCTCCGCCTTCCCTCTGGCTACCACCAGTTTGTTCTCTGTCTGATTCTGCTCTCTGCCTATTCATTTGTTTTTTGTTGTTGTTGTTGTTTTTTGTTTTTTTTTTTAGATCCCACTTATGAGTGAAATAATATGGTATAACAATTAAATTTTTTTTAATGTAGAGGTCACTAAGGACTTCGACAAAAGCAGTTGTGTTGGTACTGGGGCAAATTCCTGACTGGAGCAAAGTCAAGAGAAAATAGGGAGAGAGATGCTAAGAGAAGAGTCTTTTCAGGAACTTTCCTTCAAAGTGATAGTGGTGAATGGGCAGAATGATTAATCCACAGTCATCCAAACATTATGATGCAATATCCAGACATTATTATGGCAGAGACAAAGCTGTGTTCACAAAAGCCCATCCCCTTTCACTGCTAGGCACACATCTAGATGACCCCTCATTAAGAATGACTGGATTCCAGTCCATGGAATGTGGATGGAAATTGTTGGAAAGTGTTGTGTTCCATTGTTAGGTCTCCACTCTAAAATCATATCCTACCCCATCGTCCAGCTCTTTCTCTTTCTTCCACTATGCCTGGTTGCTTTGTCTTTGTGGATGTCTCAGAGAACCTAGGGATGGTGGAGTCATGAGTGTCTGTGTGTGTGGAGCAGCGCCCTGCTACCAACCAACTTTGGATTTTACGATGTTAAGCGTATGATATTAGGGAGTGGGGTTGTCTTTTATGGCTATTAGTTTGCCATGACAACCTTGAATTTAACCTTCTCAGTAAAAGGACTCTACTAGCCTCTAGTTAAGTTGGATATTTCCTAATCCATTTAACATTTTGGTAGGATTTCCACATTGTTGTAAAATGTTTAAATTTTATCTCCATTGAATAATGAGTCACAGTAAGAGATGTAGAAGATTTATAAATTGATTTATAAATCAGTTTATAAATTGAGATACCACCTTACACCTTTACACCCTTACAACCCCTAAATTGAGGGGTTCTGAAGTATTCTTTAATTATGAAAGCTCCTGGCCCATGTAGTTGATTGGTTGAATTTCCTGGTGGAAAACATCTGAAGGGTCCCTTATTGTTCATTGCATGAGGTCTGTCTCTCTTGGAATGGCATTCAGGGCCTTCTACAATCTGTGCCTAGAGATTTAGTTTACTATTTTGAGTTTCAAAATGTGGTTGCCTTCTCCCCACCCAGCCCCCACTATCCAGCAACACTTAAAAGTCCCAAGTAGAATCATAATGTAATGAGCACATTTCTTAGATCAAGTTATAAACTATGGATCTAACAGTCAAAAGAAATAACTTTTATTCTCCACTTAGAACTCTCCATAAACCTTTGTTAAGATTTTCATTGATTTAAATTACTATAATAACCCAATACTTCAGGTAGTCTGGTTTTGAAAGAAAGCATTTTACATAATATACATCAATTACTTGAAAAGACAGTTCTGTGTGAAGATCAGAGACAATCTGTAACTTTCAAATGCAGATTTTATAATGTCCATCTCAATCTTGGAGAAGCAATGGTGTAAAATTTCAGCAGGAAGAAGACCACAGAATAATAGGTATAATTTTTTAAGGGTGAACTTTATACCTGGCTTCACGCTTTTCATTTTATAAATATCATATTTCTTTAATTCTAAGATGCTCTGAATTGAAGTGTGCAACTTTTTTTTTCCCTGGGGGACAAAAGAAACATTATTATATTAAATGAAAACCTCCATGGCAATTGCAGAAGCATCTAGATTTTAAAAGTCATTATAAGTGCACGGAACACAAGTGTTTCTCACACTTGAGGAAATAGATTATCATCTCAAGTCTACACAATACAGTATCTAGGGGACCTGAGGTTTGGAAGTAACCTGGCCAAGGTCACACACCTTGAGGAGGACTGACATGAATTTCATGGGTGGGATTGAGGGACACTCAAGACTGTTTCACATCACTATGTTGTCTCTCGCCCTGCCTTTGTTGTCCAATTTTAGACCATGACTGGCTAATTTCAGTGCAACAATACTCCCAAATATAGTTAAGTCTAGAGAGTGAATGTATTTTAAAAATGGAAAAAAAAATGCATTTTGCCTCATTGAAAATTTTCTGAATCTTTTTTACCCAATTCATACATTTAGTGATTTTTGAACCAAGCATTTAAGGCTTGGTTGAATCTGAAGATAGTGTTAACACTTTGTCAAGCATTTGAATTGCTTCCAGCATATTGTAGTATAATCCTCTGTCCACAAACATCCCTTCATTATTGCCTAATTACATGCAAATTTCATAAAATGAATGAGTTTTAAGGACTTGTCAATCTGTCATCCTAGGAACCACTGAAACATTTTGACTGCTAGATAAATAATCAGCAATAATCACACTATGCAAATTTGATATTTTCTGTACAATTATCTGAAACCATAAATAACTGGACACAAAGACATTTGGCATTCTCTCCGTGAGACTTGACCTACAGGGCTTTTTTCCCTTTTTCCTCTTCTAACAAATGTGCTAGTGGGAAATTTGTTGCTTTTTTTTTTTTTTTCCTAATTCCAACTGTGCAAATGTACCCAGTGGAAAAATTATGAGTATATAAATGCAAAGAGAATTTTGTTTATTTTTATCTGGAGTGTGTTTCCTCTTGGCAAACATTTTTTTGGTGTGTGTTTCCATCTTAATTTTTGCTTTTTGTAATTTTCACCTCCTCTCTCTTGGAGTTGTGTTTTTCTCACCATAGCAGAGAATATAGGTGGGGAGCATTCAGTGTATGTTTATATATTTGCTTTAAATTTATTTTTCCTATATTCTTCATCTTATTTAATTTTTCCTCTGCAATTTATTTCTGGACTATCTAATACACGTCAGGCACTTGGGAGCATCCAACATTGAAAGGCTAATTATCATTCTATAGCCAAGCTCAGAAACATATAAACTGTCTAGTCCAGTGAATTTACCAGTTGTGCAACTGAATTTTTTTTTTCCTTCTCTGTGGTTGATGCTGGTGTTGCTATAAGAATATGGGGACCATCCTGCCCTCTGTACTTTTTCATAAAAGCAAGCTTATGAGTTATAATAACTAACAATAAAGCTCCTTGATAACGCATTTTTTATAAAATGCCCCAAATGGAAACAGCCAGAGTCACCTTTGCTTTGCACATATCTTCAAAGTAGTGCAGCTCAGACATTCCACAAGTTTTTAATGACTTTAAAGTCGCATTAAAGCCATTACAATTATTTAATAAAAGCTTTGATTGATTAGTTGGTTGGTTGATTGATTGATTGATTGTAGCCAGAGAGACTTGTTAGTTCTCTGGCCATAAGTCACCAGCTATGAGTAGAGATCTTGCTTCTATGGTTTGTTAATGGCTGGGCTCATTAATGGAAATAAATCCAGCATGCCACTTTTTTTTTTTTTTAAACCACTGAAGAATCATCTGAGATGAACGTAGGGTATTAATTTTTTTAAATTTTAAGATATATAGGCAAATAAAGTACGTTGGTTGATTTCACTTAGAAGGATAATGAAAGAGTGCCATTCAGAAACTTGGAATTTAAAAATGATTAATAAAGTGCTTTGTACCACATCCACTCATTTTCTTCTGTAAGTAAGGCCATCAATCAACAGAGAGCCAGCCTGACTCATTGATACTATTATTATTTCAAGCCTCTGCGAAACGGGAAAGCATAGATTGTGTTTTGCTGCTCCTAAAAAGCAGAAGGTTAACTAAGTAGTTTTTCACGCCAGAAGGCGACGACCAGGAAGGAGGAGGCGGCCACCGTTCTGGTCCCAACTAAGCTCCAATCAAACACAAGCTGGCAACTCAGGCAGGAAGAAAAAAAAAATGAAGTTCTCTTGCCGTTCGGCTGACAAGTTCAAAACTAGCTCCTGGAAGTCCACTTCCTTCAAGGCTTCTACTGGAAGTGCAGTCCCGCCCGCTCATTTTCCGTATTCCTGCGGCAGCAGGGTTCAAGGCAGGCCGACCGTCACGTGCATTGCAAATTGCTTCAAGACCTGAAACAGCAACATTCCCAACTGATAAAGGAAGATGAAATATGTCTCATCAAAGCCATCTTTAAAAAAATATAAAACTCTCCATATGGGTAAGGGAGAGAAATGAGCGCTCAGAGGTTACAGCCCACCAGTGTTACTTAATCCCAGAAGGAAGGCCCTCCGAACCCCCACTACTGTAATTATTTATTACAGCGCATGTTCCCAGTGAAATGTGATTGAGATCTGCACCTTGTAATATGTTACCATGTACTTATGTATTTTAAAAGATTAGGATATCGGTACAGTGGTTTTATTGTTTCTTTACACAATGCATATTTTGTTAGGCATATTAAAATATGTACTCCATCTACACCTAACACCATTAAATAGCATTACAATTATTAGGCCTTGGGTTAACATTGGAATTTGGAATACATACTTTTCCAGGCCTGTCGAGGTTATCCATCAGGGGGTATAAATTGTCCACAGATGTGTTATCATACAGAACTCTTCCTGTGGGTTTGCTATTATTAGGGACTGATACCCTCTAAATTTAATGTGTGGATCTCTGGCTGAGGCTCCACACACAAGCTATTGAATTCCCAAAGTGACTACATGGGTGTGTCTCCCATGTGTGTGTGTGTGTGTGTGTGTGTGTGTGTGTGTGTGCGTGCTTCCTTGGATTCTAGATATGAACAGAAACCTAAACAATTTGGATTTAGATATTTTCAAATGGCCAATCATCTATGCAGATTGGCAAATAACTAGATCTTATTTCTATTAAAAATTCAGGCCTCTGATTTGGTCTTTTGTATCACAGGGTAGGCCTTTGATGTACATGGCTTTCATTGCAGCTGATGTTCTAGAAAGTGCCAAAATTTTGAGAAAATGTGGACATGCAAATATAAGGTATGTTTAAGAATAGTTTGCAAATAATTTGGAAAAGTAACAATTTATTTTTGTTTGTGCTATTTTTTTAAAAAGATTTTCATTTATTTATTTATTTGACAGACAGATCACAAGTAAGCAGAGAGGCAGGCAGAGAGAGAGAGGAGGAAGCAGGGACCCTGCTGAGCAGAGAGCCTGATGCGGGGCTCCATCCCAGAACCCTGAGACCATAGCCTGAGCCGAAAGCAGAGGCTTTAACCCACTGAGCCACCCAGGTGCCCCTTTGTTTGTGCTATTTAAAGAACACTCTTTTTCCTCAAGAATAAGATAATAAAATAATACTAGTCATGTTATTTTTGAAATCACGTGATTTTGTTTTTCCTGATCCTATTCTTGAGTATATGCTATTGAATTCCCAGAGTGGCTACTGCCATTTTAGTCCTTGCAAAATAACTGTTTACTTAGAACATTCTTTCTGATGTGCTGAGTGGTTTCCTTAGTTTAACTGATGTGCTGATGAGAAAAGCAGGTTGAGGCAATGGTGTTGGGCCCGAGATTTCTTTGGACTCTTCTCTTCAGGACAGTGTTGGGGCTTTGTCAAACTACTCATTAAAATAACACCTTCATGAGCCAACATGCTTGAGTAAGGCTCAACAGAGAATCCCAGCTTCCTGACCCATTTGTATTGGGAGCTGTCATTAGCACTATTATTTTTTTTTTTTTTTTAAGATTTTATTTTATTTATTTGACAGAGAGAAATCACAAGTAAGCAGAGAGGCAGGCAGAGAGAGAGGGGGAAGCAGGCTCCCTGCTGAGCAGAAAGCCCGATGCGGGGCTCGAACCCAGGACCTGGGATCATGACCTGAGCCGAAGGCAGCGGCTTAACCCACTGAGCCACCCAGGCGCCCCCATTAGCACTATTATTATCATCGATGGTTTGGAGTAAAAAACAAACAGACAAAAAAATTTTCATGACATGCATAAGGTGAAAAAAAAGATAAACTTTTCTCCTTATGTGTATTTTTTTAAAGATTGTATTTATTTGTTTGACAGAGATCACAAGTAGGCAGAGAGGCAGGCAGAGAGAGAGGAAGAGAAGCAGGCTCCCTGCTGAGCGGAGAGCCAGATGTGGGGCTCGATTCCAGGACCCTGGGACCATGACCTGAACCGAAGGCAGAGGCTTTAACCCGCTGAGCCACCCAGGCACTGCTCCTTATGTGTATTTGTAACACAACTTTAATTTGAATATATCGTAGCTTGTTTTGATGAATTATATTTAATTTATTTATAACTGTTCAAGTCATGGTTATGATCTACCTTCTTTTATTTCCTTCTAGATGATGGAAAGAGATGTGTCACTTATTTTAAAACATGCTAATAATAATAGTTATAATTTTCTTTACCAAACATCAAAGGAAGTTTTTTCTTTTCCCCGTAAAATAGAACACACAACCAGAAAAATGCAAATATATATATGTGTGTATACACACATATATATATGGATGATTATAAAGCAAACACCATAGAACTACCACCAAACTGAATGTGGTTGTTAGCTCTTCAGAAGCTCCCTTTGTAAAACTACCTTGATTTTATGATAATTATCTCCTTGCTTTCTTTAATAGTTTTCGGTTTTTGCATATTGATGCCCAAAAAGATATAATTTGGTTTGCTGATCCATTAAAAAAAATCCATCCCAGAGGGCCATCTGTGTGGCTCAGTCTGCTGGGCATCTGTCTTCAGCTCAGGTCATGATGTGGGGAGTTGGGGGTCCTGGGTTTGGGTCCTGGATGAATCTGGCTCCCTGCTCAGCAAGGAGTCTGCTTCTCCCTCTGCCCATCCCTCCACCCTGTCTCATGCTTGAGTACATGCACTCTTTCTCAAAAAAATGAATAAGATCTAAAAAAAAAAAAAAAAAAGAAAGAAAGAAAGAAAAGAAAAGACTGCCTTTAAACAAACAAAAAAACCAAATCAATCCCAGGCTGCTTTGATTTAGTGAGTGGCCATCTCCTTCATCATGCCAGACACGGAGACAGGCTTGCCTTGACATTGTTCCCCCGCCCCCCACCACCTGCTTGCTGGGGAACCTTATCTGATTTCACTAATCCCTGGTACCTTTAGTGCTGAGAATTATACCTTATACAAGGGTTTTGTGAATACCAAATATGGCAGCACAAGGAAGCAATTAGCAATCCACTGACGATCTGTGCAGTCCCCAGTGACAGAATTTAAGAGGGTTACTGGCCACAATAAGTGTAAGTTCAGAGACAAATGACCAGGATAATTGACATCCAGAGTGGGGGAAAAAAAGTGAGCTGGGAAGTTGTTAGATTCCCATATCTGAAAAGGTATCATGGCAGAAGGTCTACTTGATTTTTTATTATTTTTTTTTAATTTTTAAACTTAAATTCCAGTAAGTTCCCATAGGGTGTCATATTAGTTTTAGGTGTACAATACAGGGATTCAACAATTCTACACACTGCTCAGTGCTCATCATGATAAGAGCATGGCTTCATGTTGCTTTAGATAGAACCAGAAGCAGCAGTTCACGTTTTCTAGGCAGCTGATTGTAGATCAGTGCCAGATTTCAAATTTCTGAGCAATTACAACCATTGCAAAACAGAATGGGGTGATGAGAGCATGAGTTTTGAAGTTAGGTAGACTCGGATTTTGATCTTGTTTCTAGCCCTTGCTGGCTGTGTACATCTGGGCAGGTCCTGGGCAGGTATGACTCTCAGTGTAGATACCTAATGTGCTAGTTAGAGATAATCACCTTGGGATAAATTGTGGGTTGAATCAGATAGTATATGCAAAGCACTTAGGGCAGTGTCTGACAAGGAATTCATATTCACTGATTGAATAAGTGAGTTCTCCAGGCCACAAAGGACTCAGAATGAGCTGACATGACAGCTAGTTAAGGAAGCTTATACAAGCAGAAGCAGCATCTGTCTTGTTCACTGTTGTATCTCCAGTCCTAGCACCTACAAGGTTCACACTTAACAATTTTATGATATGCGAGCCAATGGAAGCGATGTCTGCATTGAGTTGAGCTTAAAATGGGTAATCTGCATATGATTCTCTTCTTGCTTAAAAATCGTTAATTCTTGAATTAGTGGCGACTGACTGGGAATGCGGAACACAAACTCCAAAGGAGGAGCTTCACCAGCTAGAAACACCATCATTTATTAAAACAGCTGTCACACTTCACCGCTATCCTTATCCTGAACTTCAAACTTGGGAACAGCCGACGTTCTCAACTTGTGGTTTAGGAAGAGTGGATTGACTGTATCAGAATCTCTCAGGACGAGACTCAGGCATCCATCCATGTTTTCACAAAACCCTCAGGGGTTTCCAGTATCTACCCAAAGTTGCAAACCAGGACCCTAGGATTAACTATATGCTAGGCCCTGCTCATGGTGTTGAGTAAAAACCACAGAGCTTCTTGCTTAGAGAGCTGTCAGTACCCTAATATGTCCCATGCCTGGTGTGCATTACCAGTGGTGTCTGATTCTACCCACCCAAAGTCAGCCCTGGGTGGGTGATTTCCCTGACTCCTCCAGGAACTGGGAGATGTGAAATGGATATTCCCAGAGGTGGGTGGAAATTCACCTGACTCAAATACACCTTAAAATATCTTTATTAAACAAATAAAGTCTACTTGAATGAATTTTGACCTGAGGCTCCTACAAAGGCATCCAGAGGCTGCATACCCAGCTTCCATAGAGCACAAAGGCAGTCATCCCTATGGAGTGATTTCTTGGTGAGGGGGAGGAGGAGGGAGGGTTGGAAAGCCCCCTTGTTCCCAGCATCTCTCCTCCAAACTTTGTGTCATGGCTGAATTTCCGCATTAACCATTATTTATCATTTAGGCAATTGTGGTCCTTTACACGGCAACCATTTCTAATTAAATGGGTTTCATTTAAAAGAGAAAAAGATGTGATATTTCATTTGTAAGAAATCACAAATAAAATGGTAAAGGAGAAGAAAGTGTGTAAGTTGTAAAGGTTTATGGAAGTGTGAGTCATGGTTGGAACTGTTACTCGGCTGTCAACCTGCACGGCAAAGACTGTATGGTGGGATATTAGCTGAGAGGACTTTACAGAACGATGGTGAGAAGTTTGAGGTCTTCCTGTGTGAAGGGCCTGGAAGAAGAAGCTCCAGGGACCCAGGAGGAGTTGACAGTACAGAAGGAGGGAGGGAGGAGAGGCTCAAGAGGAGGGATAATAAGGTAACAATGAATGCCATGATGCTTACCTCTCATTGTTCTTACCCTGGTTTCCACTGGCCTTGGGAGTATCTCTGAAAAAGGGAATTTCCTTCCATGGAATTGAGGACACAAGGCTCTTCCTTGGATTTATAACCAGTCCTAATCCTCTCTTAGTCCAGACAGATTCCTTAAATACTGGGGGAATACTTCTTGGATTCAGCTGCCTCTGCACCCCTGTCTCCCACAAATAAACCTGCATCTTTTGCTTCCAGGTTTGGCTGGACAAGGATCCTGTGTGGGTTAAAAAAAAAAATGCCAATCCTTAGGCTTCATTCCAGGTCTACTTAATAAAAATTGCTTATTAATGGAGACTGGAAATCTGCATTTTAATGAGTATTCCAGCCATATCTGATGCACAGAAATGCCTGAAAAGCACTGGATAATGAGGAAAATATTTTTTAACAAACATAGTGTTATATTTATTTTCTTATAAGTAATAGACTCACATGATACTAAGGTTTAAAATGTCCTACGTGAAATGTACTTTTAAAAAAAGATTTTATTTATTTTGGAGAGGGGGGAGGGCCAGAGGAAGAGGAAGAGAATCTCAAGCAGACTCCATGCTGAGAGCAGAGCCGGATGTGGGCTCGATCCCATGACCAAGAGACCATAACCTGAGTCAAAACTAAAACTTCTTTGCCCAGCCCACTGAACCGACTACAGCCAATGTAGTAGCTTTTAATCATGTACTCTACAATTATTTTTTAATTCCCTGTGGACAACTGCAGTTACCAGTTTCTGGTAACACACTTCCACCTCTTTTAAGATTACAGCCCCTACTTTCATTTTATTTACACTTGCCAGACATTTCTTTGCATATCTTCATATTTTTGAGCACTCAAGGTCATTTTTTAGGGAGCATCTTGTATACAGTATCTGAGCTTTCCTTTGAAACCCAATGAGAGTCTTTTTAAATTTCATAGACTAGCTTATTCCACTTATGTTTCTCTATCAGATAGATTTGTCTATGGCATATTTTATACAATGATTTCTATTTTTAATTTTAATTAATTAATTAAGCATTTACTTTGTATTCTTTAAAAAATTTTAATTGCAATAGAGTTAACATGGAATGTTATATTAGTCTTAGGTGCACCATGTAGTGATTCAACGATTCTATACATAAGGCTCATTTCGACATGTGCATTCTTAATCCCCATCACTTGTTTCACCCATCCCTTACCCACCTCCCCTGCAGCACAAACAGTGCACAAAAGTTCCTTTTTCTCCACATCCCTGCCAACACTTGCTCTTTCTTGTGTTTTTGATTGTAGCCATTCTAACAGGTGCTAGGTGGTATCTCATTGTGGTTTTGATTTGCATTTCCCTGTTGATGAATGATGCTGAACATCTTTTTATGTGTCTGTTGGCCATGTGTATGTCTTCTTTGGAGAAGTGTCTATTCACGTCTTCTGCCCATTTTTAATTCAGTTCTTTGTTATTTTTGGTATCAATATGTGTAAGTTCTTTATGTATTTTGGATACTAGTCCTTTATTCGCTATGTCATTTGCAGATAACTTCTCCCATTCTGTAGACTGTCTTTTAGTTTTGTTGATGCTTTCCTTCACTGAGCTGAAGCTTTTAATTTTGATGAAGTCCCAATAGTTTATTTTTGCTTTTATTTCCCTTGCCTCAGGAGACGTGTCTAGAGAAATGTTGTTACAGCAGCATCAGAAAAATTACTGCCTATTCTCTCTTCTAGGATTTTTATGGTTTCACATCTCACATGTAGGTCTTTAATCCATTTTGAATTTATTTTTGTGTACGGTGTGAGAAAGTGGTCCAGTTTCATTCTTTTGCATGTGGCTGTCTGGTTTTCCCAATACCATTTGTTGAAGAGTGCTTTCATTTTTAAAACATTCCTTCATAGTGTTAATTTTGTTTGGTTTCATGTTTGCATGGGGTTTCTTTTTGAAGATATGAAAATCTTTGCATTTTAATATTTTGTAGCAGTGGTGTGGTGGTAAATGTTTAACAAGCAGCTCTCCAGAAAAAAAATAGCCCTGGCTTATAGCATTTGCCAATTTCTTCACTGTAAATATTACTACTATGGCTGCTTTCTGCTTATCTTTAAAACATACATATATATTCATATCTATATATACATAAATATGTATATTCTTATTTTAGCCTCTTCTCTAGACAATATCTACTAAGTAATAGCAAAATTAGTTCATTTCCATTTCATCACCCACCTGAAAATATCTTCTGTTGACTTTTTATCATATGATAAAATCAGTCATTGGGGATGCCTAGGTAGCTCAGGTGGTTGGTTAAGTGTCAACTCTTGGTTTCAGCTCAGGTCATGATCTCAGGGTTGTGAGGTCAAGCCCGGCAACAAGCTCTGTGCCCAGCACAGAATCTATCTGGGATTCCCTCTAGCCCTCTCCCTCTCCCCCTCCCCACCTCTCTCCTTCTCTCTCTAAAATAAATAAATGCATCTTAAAAAAAAAATAAGAGTCATAAAAATGTTGGCCGTATTCAAGAAGAAAGGAATTAGACTTCCCCATTTGAAGGGAGAAGTAGCCAAGAACTGGAGGAAATGCTTTAAAATCAATATATTGACCCTTTTTCAGTCGGTGACATACTTTGTAGTGTTTTGTTGTTGTTGTTGTTGTCATTGTTGTAGTGTCCATAGGATTGTGTCTTCACCAAAACTTCTTGATCATGTGACCAAATGATTCATATCTATAAAGAGATAGGCTAGAAGCTTAGAGATATATCCAATTTGGGACTAATGGACACGGTCTCTGTTTTTCTTAGACAAGCAGAGAGGGTCATATGGAAATTATATTTTCTGCTTTGGTGTCATTTTCTTCACATCCTAACCCTTTGACCACCATGCATTTATGATAAGCATTTCACTTGTGTCCTCTGAGGGAAACAGAATTTTCTTAGGGCTTTTGATAAGGAAGTGGGTATCTTTTGATGAAAGAAAATGAACTTCTTGAGGACTTAGACTGATTTTCTTAGGTGTCAGTAGCAGAAATACAATAATAATGTTGAAGTCTTACCAAAGCCTCCAGGGCTATGTTAGTAATGCTTTTTTTTTTTCTATTTTGTCTTATAGCCTCAGAAGATCAACTAAGTTGTGTGTATTTTCTTTGGGTCAACTGTATTTAACATTTACTGAATATTATAATTTGCCAAAGGATATATATGTATATAAATACATATGTATTAATATTCATATAAATATACACACACATTAAAACTGTTGGGTGAAATCTCTTTTGAAGTTAGACATTTAATTAAGTTAACAAGTAAATGGATAAATAAATAAGTAAATAAGAGCAGAGCAAATGTTTAGGAAAAGAAAAAAAATCCCCTTCATAATGGAGACCTCCAGAAGAAAATAAGCTATAGTTAAATTGCCATATTTTAAATGGACATGTGGTTGCTTGGCATTCCCCTCTTAATGTTAGTATATAGCATTTATAATTAGCTTTGATACTTTTCTGTCTGACACAGTGGACTTTGAACTCCTCTGTGTCATAGGGTGAAGGTGGGATGGTGGTACATAGAAGCTGTGTTGCTATCAGACAGAACAGAGTTCAAATTCCCCTTGGACAATTTTCCCAGCTTCTTGACTTTGGATAGGTCACCTGGAATCTCTGTTTGCTTTTCCATAGAACAGAGGCAACATGAAAGTAGCAAAATGAGAGGATCAAAAGAAACAGCATTTGTCCCATCTAGCTTATAGGAAATATCCAATGCATCATTGTCTCCCTTCCAGCTTTTCAATCTCAAAACCTCAAATAGAAGTGTGTCTTCAAAAACTGTAGAATGAACGGTTGATTGAATAAATTGTATGCAAATTAAATTCTACTACTATTTATACAAAGTGAATATTTCCTATATTTTATCTGACTGGAAAATGTGCTTGCTTTTGGGTTTTTTTCTTGTTGTTGTTATTGTTTAAATACCTAATGTCCCAACTGGAATCATAGTCCGGGTTCTGATGATTACCAAGTTATATTCTAAAGATAAAGACCTTTATCACCCAACACATGCAGCAAAGCAACTTCTGTTTCTCACAAAATTCTTTTAAATTGGATTTATAATTTACTAAGACAATAAGGATCAATAAATCAATACATGTAAAATGGCTCCAATCCCAGGACTCCTTTGGCTGTTTCACCTTCCTTCAGAAAGAAATGTCTTCTTAGGTTATTAAAATAAATGGTGTACGTGTGGTTTGCACGGGTGTTTCTATCTTTGTGGAAAAGACATGGGAGACATGATGAGAGTCAGTGTAAAGCCTTCCCTGTTGGAGAGAAGAAAGCTGCTCTCAGCTCAGCACGCTGCAGGGGAAGGCCATTCTCCCAGCCCTGATTTCAGGCTTTGGCTTTGTCACCGTTCTGTTACAGCTCACTGTCCATGAGGAGGGTCTTGGGCTGCTGGCAACATCAGCAGCCCTCTCCACATCACCTCCTTCAATTAGTAATTGAGTCGTGCATTTTTATTTTTCCGAGTGTTGTCACAAATATCAGAAACGGATTAGAGCCCCCAAGAGTGTCTTTCACGGGGGCTCCCTGCAAAGGGATCTCAGTCCCCTTCCCCATGCTGGAACCTAGGCATTGTTGCACCTGCAATGCCAGAAGCACGAGTTACCAATCACAGAAGGCGCTTGAATTTTATCACAGCGCTGATGGCTGGTGATATTAAAAGACACAAATTTGGTCAGGGTAGTCCTTTGGGTACTGCATCTGCACACCTTTTCAAATGCTTATTATGTTTTTGACCTTAAAAAATAAAAGGAGCCAAACATCTCTTCCAACTTCTCTTTTGGTCCACTCTCAGCCAGACTGGTGTTAATTACTTCATTTTTTTTACTCGGGCTCTCAAGCTCCCTCATTTTTGCCCTGAGGCATTTACCGCAGGACACTGGGTAGACACTGTGCTTTTGTGGTGGGTTGTTTGTGCATATGCATTTAAGATTAACCATTTGTGTTTGTGAGAGAGCCTTCTGGGTAAAGAGAGGATCCAGACTTGTGCTGGTCTGGAGCTAAAGGAAATTGGCTGGATAATGATAAAGAAGACATTTCAAGGACTTCCCTAGAATGCAGTGGTTTTCTCTCTGGGTCAGTCATTGTTTCAGACTGCTTAATTACAGCACACTCACGCAGGTCGCCCAGATGAGCACATGGAAAGACGTTGGGAGGCCTCTTCTATTGTTCAAAGAGGAGACGTTGCACACTGAGGAGTGGTGCAGCTCTGGCTTTTCTTAGAATCCCCCTACATGTCCAGAATGGTGAACATTTAAAATGCATTCTGATTCATTTAAAAAATGTGGCTGGTTGATGATTAATCAGCTTTTTTTTTTTCCCCTTGTTACATGAGGCTGAGTTTCTAAGGAGGGATTTAAATGTGTATTGAAATGAACGGGGTTTAACATTTGAGTCTTTTTTTTTTTTTAATATAGAAATTTTTAAAAAGATTTATTTTATAATCTCTACACCCAGCCTGGGGCTTGAACTCACAGCCCTAAATCAAGAGTCATGTGCTCTTCCAGCTGATCCAGCCAGGTAACTCTAACATTTGAGTCTTTTGAAATATTTCAGTGGTGGGGCTTGGTACTATTACTATACAACTCGGTGCTACACAATCAATATAAGGGGACAATTTATTGGCAGAGACAAAAATGATTCACAATTTTTCTCTTTCTTTCTTTCTTTCTTTTTTTTTTTTGAGGTTTATTTATTTATTTTTGAGGGGTTTGGGGAAAGGGGAAGAGGGAGAGAATCCCCAAGGATATTGCCTGTTTAGCCTGGAAGTTAACGCAGGGCTCGATGTCAAGACCCTGGAGATCATGACCTGAGCTGGGACCAACAGTCCGGAGCTCAACCAACTGAGCCACCCAGATGCCCAGATATGGTTTCTTAATAGAAAAGGAAAAAAATCAAATGACAGTGGGAAGACATGAAAGGAATAAAATAAATGAAAACAAGTTTGAAAAACCTTGAGACTTTGCCTTACGAGGAGTAAGCTGTTTAGAAGCATCATATCAATGTTTGGTTTTCCTCCGACAAATGAACAGAAAAATCTGAAGTATAGGAAATGTGCACTTAGCCAAAGGCTCTGGGCTCAAGAAAAGAAAAAGAAACAAATACATTTGGTTCAACACCTAGTTTGAATTTTTCTTCCTTAGTTTTCTGGGAAGATTTATATAGAGCCTTCCTTTTATAGACTCTCCTTTTCTTTGAGGACATTTATTTAATCATCTCCCTTCCTCCAACAGCCATCTGTTCCCCAGGACACATTGTCCCAACACATTTCATCTTTTATATTTTCCATATTTGTACTCACATTTTTTCCATTCTCAGGCTTAAATAAATTATGTGTTCCTCCCCAAATCTACAGGCCTTTCTATGAGAAAAACTGCAGGTAGAGGAATGTCTATAAACTATCATAAGCTACCAGCGATGGTGAAGTTTCCTACTGTCAAATTAAAAGTGAAATAAAGAGCATGTTTATTAAGGGAAAATCAGAGTTGACTCTCCTGCCACAGATCAGCCCTCTGGTGTATTCTACACATGTATAATACAGAGGTGTTTAGATGTACCCCTGAAATGCACTTATTTGAATGTTAACTTAAACTGTGTGTATCAATGTTATTACTCACCAGGTGTATTTAATTTTGAGAGTTTGGGTTGAAGCTGAATGCCTGGCACTAGAAAGAGGAGCAATCTGTAAAACAATACCATGTTTCTAACTTGGGAGACCAGGAATATGATGATGCCATTCCCTGTGACAGCAACTGTGGGAGGTGAGCATGCTTGGGGATGGGAGGCAAATGTGGTTGGGAGTAGAAATGAGCATGTTTGGGGGTGGGAGGTGAGAGTGGTTAGGGGTGGGAGATGAGCATGTTTGGAGGTTGGGGTAGAACATGGTTGAGAGTAGGGGGTGAAGTGCATTTTGGGTTAGGAGGTGAGCATGATTGAGAGTAGGAGGTGAGAGTGCTTGGAGGTAGGAGGTGAGTGTGATTGGGGGTGGGAGGTGAGAATGGTTGGGGATGGGAGGTGAGCATGTTTGAGGGTGAGGGAGAAGCATAAGCATGTTTGGGAGTGGGAGGCGAGTCTGCGTGGGATGGGAATTGAAGAGGAGTTCAACCTGGTGTAGTGAAGCTGGTGTCCTTGTGCAGTATCATGTTGGAAACCACTAGATATGACTCTCAAATTCTGGAAGTGTCTGCACCTGGGGTTGTAGATTTGAGAGCTATCAATATACAGATAGTAATTGGAACTGTGAAGATTGATAGGATAACTCAGAAATAGAAAGAGACAAAGAGAGGGTAGGAAAATAAAGAGCACAAAGTGTGACAGAAATCAAGATGGCAGAGACTTTAAGAAGGGAACGAATGACAGTGTAAAATCCTGAGGTAATGTCTCATAGGATTAGGATAGAAAAGATATCTATTCGGTATGGCTTCCACGAACTTCTTTGAGTCTCTAGTGACAGCCATTTTACAAGAGTGGTGGGGGGAGAAATTGGCCTATTAATTGGGTCTTAGACATGAGTAAAGTTTCAGGCAGTTCGTAGTATTCCTATTTTCATGCATAAAGCTGGCCTTATGCATGAAATCAGTGTTATGATAAAGATTGTTATAATGGTTTAAGAAAGTTTATTCAAGCCTCCATTTTAAATAACAGCCAGAGTTGTATTTCTCAATTTCCTAGCTCTGCCTAAACATCATGGGAGTGGAAAACGGAAGCTCAACCAAACTAATTTAATGAACCAGCTGTTGTGGGGATACAGCAGAACACCTCATATGACCTTTTTGTTATTTGAACTTTAACTTTATTTTTTCATTTTTTAAAAATATTTTATTTATTTGAGAGAAAGCCAGCACACAAGACAGAACATGAGCAGAGAGAGGGGCAGAGGGAGAAGCCGGCTCCCCTCTTAGCTGGGAGCCCAATTTGGGGCTCCACCCCAGGACCCTGAGATCATGACCTGAGCCAAAGTCAGATGCTAAACCAACTGAGCTACCCAGACACCTTCAGTGTCACCTCCTCAGAGAGGGCATTGTTGACCTTCCAACTTAAAGTGGCTCTGAGACACCTCTATTATATTATTATTATTTTTTTTTAAAGATTTTATTTACTTATTTGACAGAGAGAGATCACAAGTAGGCAGAGGGGCAGGCAGAGAGAGAGGGGGAAGCAGAGAGAGAGGGGGAAGCAGGCTCCCCGCTGAGCAGAGAGCCCGATGCGGGGCTCGATCCCAGGACCCTGAGATCATGACCTGAGCCGAAGGCAGCGGCTTAACCCACTGAGCCACCCAGGCGCCCCACCTCTATTATACTATTATATTTAAATTATCTGCCTTGTAACTACCATTATCTTATTTTTCAAAATCTGTTTCCCTACCTGCCGATTATAAAATAAGATCCAAAGAAGAAGCCATGACTCTCTTATTCCTTGCTATATCCCCAATGGATTGAATAGATCCTTCTTGTGTAGGAACATCGCAATCTGGGATATCAATAAGTATGTGTTAAATAAATAAATGAGTGGATAAAGAGTCTTCAACCTGAAGTTCCCAGGCTTACAATCTGATTTGAGATCAATAATAGAATAATTACAGCAATTTGAATGATTACAGTATGCCGGAATTGTACGAAGTGCGTATGGACTTTTCCCAATGACAATTCACTGAGATAAACATGAATTTGGTCTTCTTAATAAATAAAGTACCTGAAACTTGGAGTAGGAAAATATTTTATCCAATAACAGTCATGAAGGAAAGAACTTGGATTTAAACCTTGGTTTGTCTGATTCTATGGCATATAACTACTAGGCATCTGGCCTCCCTTTTGTACTAGATTATTGGCAAGAGAACTATGTCAAAGCCACAGGTACACTGAGCTGAGGAGGGTCACACGAAAGCTTCCCCATCAAAGTATAATGTTCCATAAGCTCTAATGATGAGTTAACTTCTAATCTTTAGTTAATATTTGTTTCAAACACAGCACAGCCAAATAATTAGGCCTAAAAGCTGTTCACCAAATCTTTCAATAAAAAGCATAATGAAAACATAATAAATACAATAATATTTATTAAGACAATACATATACATGATATGATTGCCACTGCTCTCAAGTTTCACTTATATTAACCAGTTTAATCCCACAATAATCTTAAGAGGTAGGAATGTTATTATCTCCACCTTACAAAGGAGGAAACTAGGATAAAGAAGTTAAAAGACTCCTCCAACTCGCTTACCTAGGAAGAGGTAATGCCAGGATTGGACACCAGGAAATCTGAGACCAGGCTACTTCAAGTCACTCAGGCAACCTGAACCAAGCATATCGTAGAAAATTTGGTGTCCTCCTATGGCCAGTTAGACCAGACAATTTGTAAAATTTCTTACTAACTTAAAATGTATACCTACATTTAATTATTACTTGGGGCTAGATAAAGTGTTTTCTGTATGAAATATATTAACCAATTAAAAAAAGAAAAAAAATTAATGGTTATTTATCTCAAAATGTTATACTCCAAAGTCTTCAGAGTTCTGAGAAAGTAGATCGAATCTCTGACATCTGCTAGTTTTATGTCTTAGACAGGTTTTTCAGCCTTAAATAAGACACTTTTGAAGTTATGATTAATGTATTTGTCTTAAGAAATGATACAGGTTTGTATCACCTAAGCTGATACATTGGGCAAAAGTATGTCTTATGATGATAGAAATGTTCTATAAGATATATGGCCACTGAGCATGTGAAATGTGGTTTATGAAACTGAGGAACTAATTTTTAACTAAATTTGATTTTAATTAAGTACAATGCGATTTTAAGTAGCTATGTGTGTCTAAAGGCTACAATATCGGGGAATATAGATTTTAAACTACTAATTCTTAGGCGTCTAGGATTGTGAGACTTCCTTTACACAATTAGAAAATATTTTTAAAAATTAGGAAAGCAGACACGAAAAATGTCATTTTACAAAGGCAGAGCAGAACAAATAAGCTATAATCTTATTGTTGAGTGTTGAAGGGTTCAGTACATGAAGTAGTAGAATTTGAAGTAAGACGGAGGCTTGTCAGTTCCATTGATCTGGTCCTCCAGAGACAGGAGCTATTCTGATTGCAGTCAGAAGTTACTGAGAATATCAGATCTAATCACCCAAAACTACAAATAACTGACCAATATGTGTAAATAAAAAATAATATTATGCACCATAAGAATGATGACTATTATTACAACTCAGTAACTACTTTTGCAAAGAGAAGAAGGAAAAGGAACTTTAGAACATTAAAGAGAAGGGTTAGAATTGGAAATCTACCCTTTCCAAACCAAAAAAAAAACACACCATGCTAGTATCAATTACATTCCTTCCAATGATCAATCTGGGAATGATGATCTCATCAATGGGGGTGGGAAGTGACACATGTGAGAATCCTTGGAAGTTGCTACAGTATATCATGTCCATCTGTAGTTTGATGTTGATTCAAGAAGCTTATTTTTTTGTATAATGCATTGTAACACCTTTTTGGGAATGTAAGTATTATTTTGGCACATTGCCTCCACACACCATATCTAAATTTAGTTCAAAAAAGTCCATTCAGAATATTGCAAATTTGGAGAACTTATTTTTGCTCTAAAATAAATTCCTTTAGAAGCCATTCATCTTATTGATTACTCCACTATTTACTTTTTCCATTTCCTTCTTTGAGTAAAGCAAGAAGCAAGGAGGTAAGTACCTAAAACTTAAAAGTTGCTCTTTTGATTACAATTACAAAACATAGTTTTCTTTTGATTCTAAGCCATTGTCTCTCCCTCTCTCTCACCTCTTCATTATTCAATTTTCCTATTTCCCACATTTTTATAGAAGTAGAAAATAAGAGCAATGAAAATACTTTAAACTTCTGTGGTTTTATAGGGCACCTATATAAATAACATGTTTTTATTCCTCAGACATCCCGACCATTGAAAGTTTACACTAATTACCTGTAGTTTCGTTAATGTTATAAGCTGCCCTTCATCTTTCCTACCCAGACATACTACTCAGTTTCTTCAGCAGATATATTCAACAGCTTCTGTTCACACCTGACATCAATTTCCTTTGATGTTCACAGCCTAAATGAGAACGTTATGGCAAGCTGTATTTGTGAAGTATACAGGATGCCTTTAAAATGATGGCAGGTATTTTCCTCATTAAAGCAGCCATAACAGATAGTTAGATATGATGCTGTCCCTCACCTTCCTACTAATTAATGACTATGATTGCAACCCAAATAAGATCAGGCAATTAAATGTGATAACATTTCAGAAGCAAAGAAAATATACAACAATCTTGGAATAGCTTCTTACCGATAAATAAAGTTGATCTTTGGAGAATTACCATATAAATGTACTATTCTATCACAAAAATCACACAAACTAAGGAACATAATAATTTTACTTTTAATTGAAACATGAGTTAGAAATCCCATTAAATTAAAATGTTATGAGTTGGTTATAGGAAGGTATTGTAAACAAGCTTTGTCGTATTCTGCAGCAGGGTACGGAGTTAGAGCAGGGACTCGTTCAAGCATGCCTTGAAAGGCACTTTGGGGAATAGATTACACTCATCTTGGCAAAGTATCTAGGTGATTGTTTTGGTAACAGATTTGTGACCGGGTCTAGATAATAATAAGAGCCTACCAAAGAGAAGCTAGTGACCCCACCATGGTTCACAAACATGCAGATATTCAAGAAAACTGTCCAGAGGAGTTAGCTCTTTTCAGAAAACTAAAAGGAACAGCCCAGTAGGTAACCAGCTGCTTTTTAATTTTATCAACTCTGATGCATTTTTGCAAAGGATCTTCTTGAGAAAAGCTGTGGTTGGTGGTGCTGAGAACATCAAGTTCATCCTCCAGGTGATTATCTGAGCCATGGGAGGAAGTGGAGACTTGAGGAGGGTTTCATTCCTAGGCGCATTTCCCTTATGTCACCTGAAACTTGACTTGGATAGACCCTAATGCTGGCCTTGAGGAAATGGCTTTATTTTATTGTTTGGTCTGCATAAGCTCCTGTGTAGACTTCTCAATGCTTATAATGATCTGCACATTATTTTTTTTTAAATATTTTATTTATTTGACAGACAGAGATCACAAGTAGGCAGAGAGGCAGGCAGAGAGAGAGGGGGAAGCAGGCTCCCCGCTGAGCAGAGAGTCCGATGTGAGGTTCGATCCCAGGATCTCAAGACTATGACCCAAGCTGAAGGCAGAGGCTCAACCCTCTGAGCCACCCAGGAACCCCTGATCAGCACATTATTATAGCAGCAAGGGCTATCAAGCAAAACAATGAGCTTATCTGAAATGCCCACCATGAGAAGTCCCTGAAAAATATATGTACGGACACTCTTGCAGCTACCCCTTCCAAGGGTATGTATGCAATTCGAAGCATTTCTGGGAAACAACCAATTGTGGTGGTCATTATGCTTGGTGTCAGTCTCTCCAGGATGGATAGAGCTTTTCCTCAGAATGTTAGAGAAAAGGATCGTGCCAAGAACAACTTGACCTTAATCTGGTAAAATACAGATACCAATGTGTGTATAAATGTATATATAATTATATTTACAAATTTTTTAAAGATTTTATTTATTAGAAAGGGCACACAAAGGGGGAGTGGGAAAGGGAGAAGCAGGCTCCCTGATGAACAGGGAGCCAGATGTGGGGCTTGATTCTGGACCCTGAGATCATGACCTGAGCCAAAGGCAGACAGTTAACCAACTGAGCCACACAGGTGCCCCTATATTTACGAATCTAATAAAAATCTGAATTCTTTAAAGACAGAGGACTTTATGCTAGTTGTATTCTCAACATAGAGCGCATAGAGCAGTGCCTGGTGATTCACAAAACTCCCTCAAATCTTGTTGAATGAGCACATACAGACACAGACACACACTCCTTGAGTGCCATTAGGAGCGTCTTCCCTGGAAACAGTAGTAGCTTCTTCTTTTTTCTCCTGTGTAAATTTCGAAAGCCTTGTGAAGTCTTTGCCACAACCTCTCCCTCTTTTTATTTTGTCTCAAAGCTGAATTCTCGGTACCTCTCTCTATTCCTCTGTCTCTACAGCATAGCTTTGAGTATATTAGTCTCAATGACATTCCAAGCTTGGAGTTGATCTTATCTTTACGCAAAAACATATTATTCCTGTACTCCTTTGGATTTGAGGAGTTCGTTACCCAGGACAGCATTCTCAAAGGAAGATTAGAATACTTCGCTATCAACAGAACTCTAGGTGAGGTGCACATATCTGGAGAAGGTAAATTATCATTTTACTGTAAATGAGTCTAAATTGTGTTTTAAATTACCGAAATTAACATTTAAATATTAGTCCATAAGCACATGTTCACTGTCATTGTAAAGAGAGAGAGGGAGAGCGTGCACAAGCGGGGGTGGCTGTGCGCAGAGGGAAAGCGAGAGAGAAATTTAAGCAGGCTCCACACTCAATGGGGAGCCCCACACAGGGCTCTATCTCACGATGCTGAGATCATGACCTGAGCTGAAATCAAGAGTCTGACTCTTAATCAACTGAGACACCCAGTTACCCTGCACTGGGTCACCTTTTATATAGAAATAATTATTTTTATAATTGATCCACTGGATTCTGAAAGAATTGGTTTGCCACCCTTACCTTCTTGCTGTGTATCCTGATTCCATTATATTAATTTTACCACGACTTGGTTTCTTCAACACCAATGAGAATAACATGTAACCCAAGGGTTTTGTGGGCATCAAATAAAATAATAAACTACTAAGCATGATATAAGTGTGTCCATTTCTTGGTGACACATTTCAAGAAGGAAAGTGGAAAAAAAGTGTTAGTCTGGAGAAAACGGGTCATGATTCTAAAAGATCCGCAATTACTAGCCTGTCAGGGAATTGAGTTTGGAGAGAGAAAAAAATAGGATAAATTTGAAAATTGTCCTTTACAGTTTAAGGCATTTCTGTATGAAACAGAAATGAGTTTTTGTAATTTCATATGGCAGAACCATGACCTATGGATCAAAGTTTCCAAGAATGTGACTGCAGATCAATGTAAAGTGGAATTCTGAAAGGGAATGAACAACTTAGAACAAGGGCGTTGGGATTGGAAGATACCAGAATTCCAGTGCCAGTTCAGTCGTTGGCTGGCTGTCTTACATTGAGCTTGATCTTCCTAAACGTCAATCTCTTCATCCTTAAAATGAGAATAAGTGTCTGTATAGAATATAAATAAATATTCAGTTAGGTAGTTTAGACAAATTACTTAATATAATGCCTGAAATAAATAGTCCTTAAGAAGTTGTATTTAATTATTCCCTAAGAATGGAAGAACTCTAACCCAGTGATAGGGTCACTTGTCAAGGATACTTCGGAAGGGCAAGGACCACGTCTGTTTGTTCATGGTAATATTCCCAGTCCTAAGAGAGAGTGGGGGATTCACTTACTATTTCCAAACAACGAAAACGTAGAAGAGAAGGCTTCACAGAGTTGATGGGTAAGACAGATAACCTTTAGTCCCTTCCCATTTCAAGAAGCTATTCTTTTTTGACTTAGTGATCCTGATGGGAAGGCAGAAAAATAATCCTAAAACCTGGAAGTAAATGAACTAGGTAACTTTTCATTCCTAACATTGGTTAAATGAGAAATTGCCCCTCTTCCTTAAAAAGCTGACCTAGAGTTCTTAATCATTAGATAACCAATTTGTGTTTTAGAAGTCAGACAAGTTATTCCTTTTAGTAGGAAATAATATAACAGAAAATAGTTTTACTTAAAACATCTTTGAAGAGTAAGGATCAAGAGCAGATGTTTTTCTGATTAAAATTATTTCCATTGATTTCAAAAACACAGACACTAGGCTTCTCAAATACTCACAATTTTTGGTAGAAGGCACAATTGCCAGTGAGTTCTGATTCCTTTAGTGGCAACTAATTAATATTATTTCAGAAACACATATATGTTAACACTGCACAGAAAGGCAGGACAAGGTTTCCAGACGTGATTTTATTCCTTTTGTATTTTTTTGTTTGTTTTTATTTTTAAGTGCCTAGGCTTTTTCATTGCTGACACATCACACTTAACACATTTCTATGCATACACAATACTAATAGCAAATCCATACAAAGGCAAGGCTGGCAAAAAGTCATAACTGTTAAAAAGTTCTTCTATAAAATGCCGTGAGATTATTTAGGTTAGTAAAAAACTAGCAAGGATTGTTAAAAACTCCAGAAGGATCTAATCAAAGTGTGAGACTGTGCAACATAATGACAGATGGAATTTAATGTAGATAAGAAAAAGGTAATGCATTTGGGGAGAAATCATTTAAACTTTTCATATACGTTGGTAGGATCTGAATTAGCTGAACTTCTCAGGGAAAAAAAAAGAAGGGGTAATTATGGATGGAAGTATTCATTGAAGACATCTGCTCAGTCTTCAGCAGCAGTTAAAGCTAATAGACTGATGGTTATATTAATAAGGCAAGGGAAAATAGTATGGAAAATATTATGACATTATGCTATATAAACCACTGATTTAATTTCACTTTGAACACTGCGTTAGTTTTTGGGTTCCTAGCATTTTAGAAGAGGTAATGTTTACAAAGTAAAAGTTAAACAGGCACACACACACACTCACACAGAAATGGGAGCAGAGGCAAGAGAAACAACAGGGCGATAGCAGGTAAGATGGAACCCTGAGTCCAGGAGGCTTGTCTCCCCATCCCTACGCTCACAAGGTCTCATTGAATTCATAATGGCACTTTATAGGAACTGCGCTCCCAGCAGATGATTTACCGGAGTTCTGAGCAAAGCATTTAATACTTTTTAGGCCAACAGAAGGATTTTATCCTCTGCCTATCTGATACATGGTTGGTAGCTGCCATATCTGAAAATATTTTTAGAAGTGAAGAAACGATCTTTCTAATGCAAAGATTTTTTTCCCCTCCTCTGCGTCACTCTCGCTTAGATAAATCACAAGATGGTGGCTGTTTGTGTAACAGTCCCACGATCCTTTGCTGTTTATCCTTTCCAAATTTCCAGAGTCAGTGATAGCCCTCTAATGAAAAGGGCCTTTGGGGAAAAAGTGTCTCTAAGTTGGTAATAAGACATCTATGGTAATAAGAGTTTCTGTTCAATTTTTTTCTACCTTCCTTGCTGATATCATTTAAATGAACTACTTATAAAGGTGCAAGTCCTTTCACTATAATCGCTCTGAACCACTGTACCGAACCATTTATCTGTGTGGCAGGGTGTCATGAGAGGTAAGCATTTGTGTTAGATGGCCTGGACCCAACGCTGGCTTTGCAGTTTCGAGAACTATAATCTTATGGAAGATCCTTTTCTCAATGGGTTTTAATTTTTTCTTTCTTAAAATGACGTTGATAATATCTAGTTCACAGCATTATTGTAAGAATTAAATAACATAATTTATGTAGACTTCTTTGTGCATGGGAAATGCTCAGTATTAGCTATATCATTGCTACCTGGTATCAGATAGATGGGTTTTAAATAAAAATAAAATAGCCATATTATCATTTAATCTCAAAAGTATTTTTGCTTCCCATAGAAGCCTCTGGAAGCTGTTCTAAATTGCAGTTTTCCCTGATCCAACCCCAATTCCCATTATAATTTCTCTGCCAGAAATCCTTGATTTCATTTCACAGCAGAAAGGATATTTCTATTATCTCCTCTCAGAATGTTCTTCATGCTTCTCTAACATAGAGTCAGGTTCATGGCACAACTATTATTTCAAATGCCCAATCCCCTTTTCAGTGCTTGCCTTAGTCCTGCATAGGAAGACACAGCCAACGCATCTTTTGGGAAATCTATTCAGTGTCTCCAAGAGCACGGCATCAGTCTATCTCTGAAATGTCATAGCACTGAATCTGGGTTTCTCTTTGATTCCACTAACATCACGTGTTATGTTATTTGTCTTATGTTATCTACTCATTCCCCATACTACTGTTAGCTACACACCTTGGTGTGTCCGACATTATCCAGCGTAGGGCAAAAGAACACATTGCATGAATGAATAAACATACAAAGTTATAGACTCACTTCTTACAAAGAATTCATGGACACAGCAAATTCAAAGAATAACAAACACACTGCAAAAAGAAAAGTATAATCTCATGTAGTAAGCACAAAAATATAGCTAATACTCACTTTTACTGATTGTCACTTTCTAAAGAACTATTATTAAAGCGAGGATTTATGACTTTCTGAAAACTTGGCATCATTTTCTCCCAGAAGGACTGCAATCCCGTGTCTAAGCTTGGACCAGATCATATTAAAAAGTCTGTGAAGTTGATTTGGGAAAAAAAAAAAAAAGTCGAGCACCAATATGCAATATGTTTAAGATACTATTTTTCTCTAAAAGTTCACTGTAGAGAATAAACAGAAGGTGTCATTATGGGTTGGTTTGTAACCTCACTTTATTTTGTACGCCAATCTTCTCTTTCTAATTTAAGATTGTTTTTCCTTCATTTCTTATATCTTCCTTCCTAATCACTCGCCATGAAGTTTCAGTGTTTTATATATGAATGAGGGAAAAGAAATAACATTTTGAAGGATCATTTCTTTCATTGAATTTTCCCATTCTGTGGCTAGAGTGAATTACAAATTTTCATGGATGAGGATCATTATGTTAGTCTGTGGTGAGTGTTATACGAGATAAAAGAGAAGGTATGAGATCAGCTCCTATACAGCTGCTAGACATATCCTCTTTATTGAAAAATGTATTTAAAATGTCCCCTCTTCAATGGATGGGCAATGATTTAAAAGACGCAGCTGCTAGTTAAGTTACAGAAATGGCACCTGGGCTCCAACTGGGCTTAGGTGTGAGCAATTTTGAGAAAAGGATCAGAACAGAAAGCAATGAGGTGGGGGTAGAAATCCTTTTGCCATTAAAGTCATGTCATCATCAAAGCCTATAGAGATCCCAGTTTTCAAGGTATCACACTTGGAAATTCAAAGCAATTTTGGGAAAAGACATTCACCATTATATTGAACTATCTTTTGAGTTAATATATTAAATGAATTAATGCTAGATGATTGAGAGGGATTTCTAAATCATGCAAATGAAAGCGGTATCTTTCTCAGGGCAATGAAATTCACATACAGAGGAACATTACTGATCATTAGCATGGGGAAGGCATACTTCTGCCTAATCAAATGTCCATTAATACTGAGAATGTCTGTCCTTTTCATTGATTGCAGTTTAAAAAGAAACACATGAAAAGGTGGTCACATAAGATAGAGATGCCTTCATTAGTCAACACGAATGGCATACTCTTCTTTTTAATGTTCTTTCTATCCCATTTCTTTTTCCTCTGAGCTTCCTGAGAAGTGGCATGTGTAAACTCTCTCTATAAAATGCAATTAGTAAGTTAGGGGTAAATCAATCACATTTCCTGTTAAAAAGTTCTCTCTTCGGCAGCATCCTCTTTACAGAATCCTAGACAGTGTTCTTGGCTGTGGGGATAGATTTGACCCTCCATTTATTTCTGCTATTGTGTTGGTCATGACCCCAGGGGGCTGGATGCAAGAACATGGGACTTCCTTCTGTTAATTTTAGTGACAGGGACCAGTCATTTGGAAATATGAGCAGAGATGGGGCATACTGGTGGGATCTGTACTTGCTGTGATGCTGACCTGTGTCTGAATCCTGATTTTCCTCCCTATTACCTGGATAATCTGGTTGAGATAAGTTATCGGATCCCCCAGATCTCCGTGTTTTTATGGAGTTATGGAAACTCTACTCTTTGCCAGGCACTAGTCTTGGTCTGGCATCCTAGAGATAAACCAACAGAGGAAATGCCTGCCCTCCTAGAACTTCAGTACTAGAGCGGGACATTGGCAGCAAATAAACAAATGCATATGTAATGTAGTGCTGAGTGATAACAAGTGGAACAAAGAAAAGTGAGTAGGAGAAATGAGAGCAGATGTCACTGGATAGAGTAGACATAGAAAGCTGGGCTGTCCATATCTTAATAATAGATGAGAACCAGTTGAATAAAATGTGAGTTCCTCACTTCACTGTAATTACTCTCTATATTGAAAATAATGGTAGCTATGTTGGTGGAGGTGAGAAAGTGGATGGTAAGTGCCAACAGGGGTATAGAGAGCCAATAAATAGCTCTGACTGTTACAATTCTGAAATGAGTGGTCCCCAATTATATTTGACAGACACTTCAAAGGTTGGGTTCAAATATGATTTCCTTTTATCCAAAAACAAATTTTGTACTAGAGAAATTAGCATTACTTCAATTCTTGTATTTCTCTTTGATTCTTTGGTCTGTAACAGAAAAGTTAAGCAAGTTCTAGCTTTGTTTTAATAGCAGGCATTTTCCTCATCATTTAACATTAGAAATTAGAAAACTTGTTAGGTGGGATTTGATGACTCCTAAGAGTTTTTATAGTTTTCAGCTTTTAAATAGTTTTTTTTTTTTCCTCATGCATTTTGTCAATCAAAGACCATGAAATTTTGGTCTCCAGATATGTAATTCAACAAAGGACAAGATAGGCATATACAACATGGCAAACATGGTAGCATTTGGACAATGAACTAGGATTTACACTTGGCTTCAAGAAAATTGTAAAGGTCAGGAGAGGGAAGTTAGTGTATATAAGAGAAGCTGATAGAAGTATCTAGGATAATAGTGTGAACCCAGGGCTACTTAGGTGGAAGAATGGCATGGGATTATAGCTGGCCAGGAGAAAGACAGAAGATAGTAATCAGAGACATGAAGATAAATTTTAATGTACAATACAAAAGTACAGAAGTCATGCTTAGTATTCAGCAATGCTTCTTAACGAATGAGAGCTCCCAGCTTAGAGAAGTAGGGAAAAGGGGTATTTGAGTGATACCCACTAGCCTCAGAACAAAAAAGGGAGTCAGTTTTCTACCACACTGATCTAAACACAAGGGAGAGCAGAGATATTGTAGGGGATAGAGGTACATTATAAGAGGATTTTGTCTTTCTTGGTTTAACCTTCCTATAATCCCTGAATGAATGGGATTCATTCATTCTGTTATCCATCTGACATTGTTGAAGTGAACTAATTTTGGGTAATTAATGAACATACCTAATACTTATTGAGGTTTATCACATGTTCCAAACCTTTTAATTAAGTGTTAACTCTTTTAATCCTTGGAAAGTTTTCATCAGATGGCTGTGGTGATCCTTACTATAAACACAAATCTGAGGCACAGACAGGCTAAGTGAATTTCCCAAGTCACACAGGAATTTGCAGGTCCTTGATCTTCACCTAGGCTCCTTGATCTTCACCTGGCTCCAAGGCCCTTGTGGTTCATGTACATGGTACTACCTCATGCTTGCTAATTTAATTAAGTCCTTTAAGAAATCTGAATGGTGGGCTCCGTCAGGAGGCTCCGTCAGGAGGCTCGGTCAGTTAAGCATCTGACTTCCACTCAGGTCGTGATCCTAGGGTACTGGGCTCGAGCCCCACATTGGGCTCCTTTCTCAGAGAGGATCCTGTTTCTCCCTCTCCCTCTGCCCCTCCCATTGCTCTTGCTCTCTCTCCCTCAAATGAATAAATAAAATCTTTTTAGAAAGAGAAATTTGGATGTTGATCTTATTCTCCTATTTTACAAATTTGGGAAATGGGACGTAGAGAGATAATGCAAATTTTCTAGGCCAACACAGATTATAAGTGGCATAGGAAAAGAAAACAGAACCACATAAATCCCTTATGCTTTATCCTAGCTCACAGGGAGACCAGATACTCAGTCTATCAGGTCCTGCAGTTGGATGGCAAGGCTGCTGTCCTTGGTATACCCTATCAGAATGCCCCTCCCAAGGCCGAAGACTTTAGAGAGACAAAACATTAAATGGACTCCCCCCGGTTTCCCTAGGGCCTGCTTCTTTTCCACACTTCCCTGGGATAAATGACCCAACGTTGGAGCTGTAGTGAAGACATGACACCACCCATTCCACTCACAGGACTAATCATTTGTTTCTTGCCACTTTATCATCTCCATACTAAGTAGTTCTTTCATTTATTGACTCCTATGTGTTTGCTAAGCACTTACTATCATCACTTATAATTCTATGGGATAAAAACAAAAACAAAAACAAAAACAAAAAAAACAGCAAGAATCCAACCCTCAAGGACAGGGAAGATGTCAGCCACACACACAAACCACACTGTTGAACAACAATAACAACAACAAAAACGTGGCAAATACTGTGTGAGGGAGTGAAATGTGCCAGGGATGGAGATCAGAAATGAGAGCTTGCTCCCAACTTTCAGAATCATGGGAAGATTTTGCATCAAGGTTAAATTTGGAAGTAGGCCTGAGAAGACGATCAGAGCCGTGTGTTTGGGGAGATAGGATCACTGCAGGCAATGGGTGAATGGGGCCAGAGATGGGTGAACCTTTCACTTCAATGAGATGCCAGCAGAAGCCTGCTTGACAGAGATACCAGCCATAAAGATCAGAAAGGCAGATCTGTGCCTCCTTCTGTTGCAGAGATGATGTTGGACCGCCAAATAGGGATTGCTCAGAATTGAGAGATACTCAGTTGTTCAGATATATTTATGGGAAAATTAGTGAAGAGACGATCTATACAACCTGAAATCAAAACCTGGAGCATCAGAGCTAACATACTGGATTCAAAAGACTCATAGAGGCACTAGCCATAACCAACAATGTGAATAGTAATTGGCCGAATCAAAATCAGTCACGCATTAAATTAGAACATTTGTATTACAGTGCCTGAAGCAGAATAGGCTTTCTTATCCTAGATAGATGAAAGGTGCAATTCCTGATAGAGATATTACCTGGACACAGAATGTTCTGGGGCAGACACTTGCTCAGCCAGACCAGACAATGGGATCAAGAACATATTTTGAGGGAATATGCTAATTTTCATTCACTTTAAAGTTACAGGTGATCCCCAGACTTCTCTGTCTCTCACAACTGATGGTCTAAGAAAATGAGAACTGTTTCTGTCTGGTTTCTATTAGGCTTGCTTTTGTTTCACTTAGCTTGGTCCTTCTCAGCCTCTTCTGCAACTCCTAGAACCTTGCTTTCTAAAAATTCAAACTGAACTTCTTCTGATTCTCTGAAGATCTTCATCAAACTAGATGGATACATTATTAGGCGTCTTTCGATGATGTAACTTGGCAAATAAATCTGGGGGACCTTTGGGGCCTGACTTTGTTCATTTGCTTTTATTTATTTATTTACACTCTCTGAGGTTGCTGGTGCACTGACCCTCTGGGGATCATTGTGGCGGCTTCTCAGAATCAAAATGGCAGTGGGGAACCTCAGGACACCCAACCACTAGCAGCAGGCAAGCAGGCAAGTGGAGAAAACCCTGCGATGGGCGTGCTTCTACAAAATAACTGTACCTAGTGGGAGATTAAGAAAAAATTCTGTAAAGCTGATGTGCCACACTAAGAAATAAAAATATGTTATTCAGGAAGGTTAATAAAAAATGAATAAAGACAGGGGCGCCTGGTTGGCTCAGTGGGTTAAGCCGCTTCCTTCAGCTCAGGTCATGATCCCAGGTCCTGGGTTCAAGCCCCACATCGGGCTTTCTGCTCAGCAGGGAGCCTGCTTCCTCCTCTCTCTCTGCCTGCCTCTCTGCCTACTTGTGATTTCTCTCTGTCAAATAAATAAATAAAATCTTTAAAAAAAAATGAATAAAGACAGAAGAATGTCCTTGCCAGGATTCTAGGATGACTAAGGGTATATTTCTCTTTATTATGTACCACAGAAACTAGACTTTATTTTGTGTACAAATCACAGAATTTTATTTTAGGGAAGAAATTTGATAAACTTGCCAAATATTGATTATCTTGACTGATGTACTTTGAGATGATATTGTTGTAGGTAATGAAGTTACTGTTGGATAAGACTCTACCTTCAAGGATTTTATCATTTTAGGTATAATTCATATTCTTAACTGGAAAAAAATTTTCATGAAAGTAGTAGATTTAGAATAGAAAGTAGAAAGTAGTAGATTTACAACATCCTTTGACAAATTAATACAAATTTAAGACAAGAAGTGAAGCTGTATGTCAGATATTAATTATAAGTTACAAATCACTAACATTATGTATTTTTTAATATTAACTCCTTAGATATGTGCTTTGCAAAGATCTTCTTCCATTTCATAGACTGTCTTTGCCCTTTGTGGATAGTTTCCTTTGCTCTTCAGAAGCTTTTAAGTTTAACGTAGACCCAACTGTTCATTTTTCCTTTTGTTACCTTTCCTTTTGGTGTCATTTCCCAAAAACTCCCTGTAAAGACCAATGTCAAAGAACTTTTCCCTTATGTTTCTTTTAGGAGTTTTATGGATCCAGGTCTTAACATTTAAGTCTATAACACATTTTAGTTAACTTTTATGAGTGGTATAAGCTAGGGGTCCAGTTTCAGTCCCCTGAGTATGAAACCCCAGTTACTCAAATATCATGTCTTAAAATGAAATGTAATTGGCATATAACATTGTGTTAGTTTTAGACATGAAACATTATAATTTGAAATATATATATAAATGTTTACCATGGTAAGCTTAGTTAAAATCCATCACTCCACACAGTTTCAAACTTTTTCTTTTGATAAGAGCTTTTAAGGTCTACTCCCTTAGTGACTTTCAAATATACAGTAAAGTACTGTTAACTAAAGTCACAATGCTGTGCATTATATCCCCAGGATTTATTGGTCGTATAACTGGATATTTGTACTAGTTGATGATCTTTGCCCAAAACCATTTCTTGAAGACACCACACTTCAAGACACTGCCATTATTTGTTCTTGGTTTCTTGTTAAAAGATTGGTTGGTTATATATGCTTGGGTTTAGCTGAGTTCTCTGTTCTGTTCTATTGATTTATGTGTCTGTTTTTAACCCAATATCATACTGTTTTGATTACTATGGCTTTGTAATATAATTTGACATTAGGAAGAATACTTTCAGTTTTATTCTTTTTCAAAATTGCTTTGGCTATTCAAGGTCTTTTCTGATTCCATATGAATATTAGAATTGTACTTTTTTAAAGATTTTATTTAAATTCAAGTTAGTTAACATCTAGTGTGTTAATAATTTCAGGGGTAAAATTTAGTTATTCATCAGTTGCTTATAAAACCCAGTGCTCATTACATCACATGCTTTCCTTAATGCCCATCACCCAATTACTCCATCCCCTCACCCACTTTCCTCCAGCAACCCTCAATTTGTTCTTTATAGTTAAGAGTCTCTTATGGTTTGCCTCCCTCTCTGTGTCCTTTTTCCCTGATGTTCATCTATTTTGTTTTATTTTCTACTTATGTAAAAATTTCAATGGAATTTGAATAGGAGTGCATTGAATTTGCACTTTATTTTGGTTAGGAACATTTTAACAATATCAGTTCTTCCAACCACAAACATGGGATAGCTTACCATTTATTTATATCTTCCCCAATTTCTTCCATCAAAGTTCTACATTTTTCAGTGTACAGGTCTTACACCTCCTTGATTAGATTAAGTCCTAAGTTTTATTTTTTAATACTATTGTAAGTGAGATTATTTTTATAATTTCTCTTTTCAGTAGTTCATTGTTAATGTATAGAAACCACTGAATTTTGTACATTGATTTGTGTCCTACAAATTAACTAAATTTATTTATTAGTTCTAATGGTTTTTTCATGGAGTATTTAGGGTTTTCTACATATAAGATCATGCCATCTTAAACAGAGACAATTTAACTTCTCCTTTCCAATTTGGATATGTTTTTATTTCTTTTTCTTATCTAATTGTTCTGGTTAGGACTTCCAGTACCATGTTGAATAGAGGTGGTGAGAGTGGACATCTGGTATTGTTCCTGCTCTTTAGAGATAAAGTGTTGGAGCATTCTACTGTTGAGTATGATGTTAGCTATGGGCCTGTCATATATAGCTTTTATGTACTGAGGTGCATCCCTTCTATACTTAATTTTTTCAGAGTTTTTTTTTCATGAAAATATATAGAATTTTGTCAATATTTTTTCTGTACCTATTGAGATGATTATGGCAATTTTATCTTTCATTCTGCCAATGTTATATATCACATTTATCAATACTTATACATTGAATCATCCTTCCACCCCAGGGATAAATTCAATTTGAACATAATGTAAGATTCTTTTAATGTGCCATTGAATTCAGTTTGCTAGTATGTCGTTGAGGATTATTATATATATGTTCATCAGGGATACTGGTCCATAATTTTCTTATAGTGTCCTTATTAGGCTTTGGCATCAAGATAATGCTGGCCTCTAAAAATAAGTTTGGGACTTTTTTTCCTATTCAACTTTTTGGAGGAGTATTTGGAGTATTTGTATTAATTTTTTAAAATGTTTGATAGAATTCATCAGTAAAACCATCAGGTCCTGGGCTTTTCTTTATTGTGAAGTTTTTCTTAGTGAGTTAATCTCTTTACTCAATACTGGTCTGTTTCAGTTTTCTATTCCTTCGTGATTCAATCTTGGTAAGTTGTATGTTTCTAAAAATTTATCTATTTTTTCAAGTTATCCAATTTGTAGGCATATAATTGTTCATAGAAGTCTCATGATTCTTTTGTGTTTCTGTGATATCAGTTGTAATGCCTCTTTTCTCCTTTCTGATATAATTTATTTGAGTCTCTTTTCTTTTTTTCTCAGTAAGTCTGTAAGGTTTTGTGAATTTTGTTAATCTTTTCAAAAGTCAAATTCTTAATTTTGTTGATCTTTTCTATGTTTTCTGCTCCCTATTACATTTAGTTTGGCTCTTGTATTTTTTGTTATTTTCTGCCTTCTGTTTACTCTGCACTTAGTTTTTTCTTGTTTTTCTAGTTCCTTGAGGATTAAAGTTAGGTTGTTTATTTGAGATTTTTCTTTTTTCCTAAATGTATGCATTTATTGTTATAAACTTTCCTTTAATGCTTCTTTTGCTGCATCTCATAGATTTGGTTTGTTGTGTTTCCATTTTTATTTGTCTTAAGATATTTTCTTATGTCATTTTTAATTTCTTTTTTGACACATTGGCTGTTTGGAAGTATGATGTTTAATTTCCACATATTTGTGAATTTTCCAATTTTCTTCTTGTAATTGATTTCTAATTTTATACAATTGTGTTTGGAAAAGATACTTAGTATGATTTCAGTCTTCTTAAATTTGTTTCTTGCTTTGTGATGTATTTTGGAAAATGTTCTGTGTTGGCTTAAAAATGAGTATTCTGCTGCTGGTGGATGGAATGCTTCATGCATGTCCAGAGTACATTCAATATCAATGTGTCCTTCTTGCTATTCTGTCTGGATAGTCTGTTGATTGCTGAAAGTAAGGTATTGAAGTCCTCCACTATTTTAATGTCTGCTTATCCTTTCAGATCTATTAGTACTTGCTTACTATCATTAAGTGCTCCAAATTAGTGCATATATATTTACAATTTTTATGTCTTCTTGGTGAATTGACACCTTTATCATTATATGATGATCATTTTGGTCTCTTGTTACACTTTTTACATAAAGCCAATTTTGTCTCAGAACAGCTACCCTTATTCTCTTTAGTTTATATTTGCATGGAGTACCTTTCTATATTCCTTCACTTCATACTATATTAAAGCTCAAGTATATCTCTTATAGGCAACATATCGTAGGTTCACGTATGTCTTTTTATCCATCAAATCACTCCATGTCTTTTGAAAAATTTAGTCCATTTACATTTAAAATAATTATTGATAGATAAGGACTTAGGAATTCCGTCTGGTTTTCTGGCTATTTTGCAGTTCTTTTGTTCCTCTCTTTCTATCTCCTTTAGTGAATTGATGATTTTCTGTAGTGGTATGCTTTGATTCCCTTCTCTTTAGCTTCTGTGTATAGATTTTTGCATTGTGGTTATCATGGGGCTTACATGAACTGTAGTAATTATTTTAAGCTGATAATAACTTAATTTTGATTGTGTAAAAAGCTACCTTTTAATTCCTCCCCTAATGTTTTTGACATTACAATTTACATTCTTTTTTATTTTTATCCAGTAGCAAATTATTAGTTATTGCATAATTAATTAATAATTAAACCAATCAAATTTAAATGGAATTAAATTGAATGAATAATTAAAATAATTATTTTTTTGTCTTAAAATGTATACTAAAATTAAGTGGTTAGCACAACACTGTCTTACAGTATTAGAGTATTCTGAATTTGGCTATATGTACCTTTGTAGTGTGTTTTATATTTGTGTATATTTTCATGTTGTTACTTAGACTAAATTCTCCCTTGTTATTTCCCTTGTGTATAGATATAATTTCCATTTTCCTAATGGTTGCCCTGAGGATTACAATTAACATCTTACTTTAAAACAATCTGGCTCAGATTAATATTAACTTAAATAGTTCAAAAAACTTTATTCCAAGATTGTTCTATTTTCCTCTCCTTTGTGCTACTACTGTCATGTACTTTAGATCTTTATATACTATTGGCTAATTAACCCATTTTTGTAATTATTGCTTTATGCAGTTGCCTTTCAAATTATATGAGAGAAAAAATATTACCAAAAATACATTTACATTCTCTTATGTTTACCTAATTAGTTGCCTTTACTACTGCTTTTGATTTCTTCCTGTGGACTTAATCTATTATCTGGTATTCCTCTCATTGTACTTAGTCTAAATAATTGCCTTTAGTTTTTCTTGTAGGGGTGGTTTGCTAGCAAGAAATTCTGTTTTTGTTTATCTAGGAATGTCTTAGTTTGGCTGGGTGTGGTGTTCTTGATAATATTCATTTTCTTTCAATACATTGAATATATCATCCTACTGCCTTCTGTTCTCCATGATTTCCAGTGAGAAGTCAGTCATTGACTTATGTTGAAAATCTTTGGTATGAGGTCAGTCCTTTATTTATTACATGCAATTTCCTGAAAACATCGATGTTGACAATTTTGCCAGTGTTTTTGTTGTTTTTAATGTACAAGTAGATTTATAAAAGTCCTCACTACACAGTACTGGATGCTCTTACCTTTTAGTTCATTTTAAATAGATGTTCATCAAATGTTCTCATGCACATGAAGAAGGTACTAACAAGTCCCTCAAGTTTTTCAAGTGGAAATCAAGTAGGCTACAACAAAAAGAGGTACAGAGGAGTTGGAAAGATATATCCCTCAACTCCACAGATTTTGTTACTTGATTTCTGCGTGGCTACATTTTTTTTTTAAATTGTGTCTTATAATTTGAGTTCTCCATTATTAAATATTTCATGAAGGTCTAAATAAATAAATCAATAAATTTTGTGAAGGTTATACTTTGTGGGTTTTTTGTATTTATTGTACATATATGATAATGGGAATATTTCTAAATATATAAACATTTATTATTAAGTATTAGTAGGTAAAACTATCTCATATCTCTTTCATAAAACAAAGAAAATAGTTGCAACTTGTTAAGAAAATTATTAAAGTCATGTTAAATACTTCATGTATTTTTCCAACAGAAAATTTTACTTACATTCCAATAATTTAATATCACTTAATATTAACAAATATGGGCCAAAATATTTTGCAATTACATGGTATATAATAAGTAAAATAAGGCAACTATAAAATACTCCATCTCTTTGTATATTATTATTCAAGAGAAAAGATAGTGATGCATCAAAATATTTATTACTCTTTGCCCATATTTTTTCTTATCTTATAAGTCAAAAAATAACTATAATCACATAAAGACTGGATTAACCAATTTGAGTTTATGCTACATGTTTGGGGCTGCAAAAGAATGTCTAAAGGTGGCCAATAATTTCAGGAATATGTGCAGTACTATGTTTAATATGTGCTAACAAAGACAGAGGTGTTCTGAAGACATTTGGGTGAAGCTTCTATTTAAAAACTATTATATTGTTGATAAATATTTGGGCTATTTCCTTAATTTGACTATTGTTGATAATGCTACTATAAATATTGGTATCCCTTTGAAGTATCCCTTTGAACTAGTATTTTTGTATTCTTTGGGAATGCAATTGCAATAGGATAGTTCTGTTTTTAACTCCAAGGAATCTCCTCCATACTCTTTTCCAGAGTGGCTGCACCAATGTGCTTTCCCACCAATAGTACAAGAGGGTATCTTTCTCCACATCCTTGCCATCACCTGTTGTTTCTGTGTTCTCGATTTTAGCAACTTAAAACATATATATATATATATATATATATATATATATATATATATATATGTTTTATTTATTTATTTTTTTTAATGTGAGTGAGAGATTGAAAGAAAGCATGAATACAAACAAGGGGAGGTAGAGGGAAAGTGGACTCCCCACTGAGTAGGGAGCCTGATGTGGGGCTGAGTCCCAGGACCCTGGAATCATGATGTAAAATGAAGGCAGAAACTTAACCAGCAGAGCCACCCAGATGCCTCGGTTTTAGCCATTCTGACAGGTGTGAGGTGATATCTCATTGTAGTTCTGATTTGTATTTCCCTGATAATGAGTGATGTTGGGCATCTTTTCATGTGTCTGTTGTTCATCTATATATCTTCTTTGGAAAGATTCATGTCTTCTGCCCAATTTATAGTTGGATTATTTGCTTGTTGGGTGCTGAGTTTTGTAAGTTCTTTATATATTTTGGATACTAACCCTTCATCAGATATATCTTTTGCAGATATCTTCTTCCATTCTGCAGGTTGCCTTTGGTCTTATTGATTGTTTCTTTTGCTGTGCAGAAGATTTTTATTCTGATAAAGTGCCAAGCGTTTATTTTTGCTTTTGTTTCCTTTGCCTCAGGAGACATGGCTGGTAAGAAGTTGCTGCAACTGATGTCAAAGAGATTACCACCTATGTTCTCCTCTAGGATTTTAATAGTTTCCTATCTCACGTTTAGGTCTAATCCATTTTGATGAATGGATAAAGAAGATGCGGTATACACATACAATGGAATATTATTCAGCCATAACAAAGAATGAAATCTTGCCATTTGCAATGACTTGGATGGAGCTAAGGTGCATTATGTTAAGTGAAATAAGTCTGTCAGAGAAAGACAAATACTATATGATTTCCCCCATATGAGGAATTTAAGAAACAAAAACGAAAATCACAGGGGTGAAAAAGAGAGGCAAACCAAGAAACAGACTCTTAACTACAGAGAACAAACTCATGGTTACCAGAGGGGAGGTGGTTGGGGGGATCGGTTAAGTAGATGATGGAGATTAAGGAGTGCAGTAGTTGTGATGAGCACTGGGTGTCATATGTTAGTGTTGAATGGCTAAATTGTACATCTGAAACTAATATTACACTATATGTTAACTTCCTCAAATTTAAATAAAATCTTTAAAAAATTGTATCTTATGCTCTATTGAAACCACTAAAAAGAAATATCTTTTCCAGAGAGAAATACTTAAAAGCAAAGCTATGTAGTTTAGGACCAATGGCTCATTTTGTTATTAAACTAAAAGATTTATTCTTTCAAGGACAACTTACCCAAATATAGAATTATTTGTATTAAGTGAAAGCAATCTTCCTTTGTTTCCCCCATCAAATTTATTTAGGGATGATTTTATGTGAATTTTACTATACTTTAGTTCATTGTTTTTATGATAAACAGTAGCACTATTAACAAGAATATATTTCTTGGCAGGTTGCCAAGTGGAATAGAACCCACAGTTTTAATTTTTAAAAAAATTTTTTAACATGGACTTCCTTTAAATATCAGGGATAGTTGTACAAGTTTTGTGTAAAAACTAAAGTTCATTAAAAATATTTAAGAAGTAGAATGTGAGAGAGATTGAGCAGAACTATGTGGGAAATCTTACTGCCATTTTTATGTCATACCTGCTTCATAGATCAGGGTGGGTCTACTAGGTTAAAGGACCATAAAAGAACAAGCACAAGTTCATTTGGTTTTATGTTCATTCATTTTCATTGAATTTAATAGGTGTTCCAAGGAACCCATAAAGTATTTTCATAGTATATCCCAATATATTAATATCAAATTTCATCGTAATGGACTCTCTATTATGGAAGAGTCCTTGCTTTAGTAAATTTAAGAAGTTAATTCATAGAGAGAGAAATAAAATCCTTTCAAAATGTGACTATGTGGATGAATGTGCATAAAATTCACTAAGTCTGTCTTATGTGTATGGCGTGTTACATTTGAAGACCCATTCATATTTCTAAAAGTTATTTTATGTATAATTACAGGGCATCATCAAACAAAACTTTGGGTTGCATTATTGTTTGAAAGAAAAAGATGAGACAAATACTTAAATGTTAAGTAAAGAGAGAGAAAATATGATTGCTTAGTCTCCTGGCTCTTTGAGCAATGTCTTTTCTGCTATTACATGTGACTCTAATGACTTGTCCTCCATTTACTCAAGAGATATGGGGACACTCAGTGTGGCCAGGTTTTGACTGACAGTATTACACTGTCAGTACAGAAATAGAAAACAGAATCATTACCGCCTGGTTGCTAAAAGCCTAGAAGGCAGGAATCAAATAAATAATCCATTGTGATCACTGCTATGATAGAGTTAAATGGAGGTCCCTTTATGGAGGGATATAGGTTTTAAGTAGACAATGTGACAAAAGGAGAACCCAGAAAGAAAGTGCCTGAGTATGGTGGAAGGCAAGAAATTTGATAAATACTGGAGATCAGGTGAGCTTAGCCTTCAACATCTACAGGCTGAAGAACCTTTTGAACATCCAAGGACTGATATCCAACAGGCACTTATCTCTATACCTCTGAGTCGGAAAGACTTTGTTTAGGCATCTAAATAAGGAATCAATTAGCACAGTAAAAATTCTCTCTGTTAATTAGCTCAACTATGGTAAGTACATGGGGGAGAAGAGGGAAGATGGCAGAATTCTATAAAACATTAGACTGAAGCAAAGGAAGAAAGCGGTTTACAGAGGCTTGTGGTGTAAGTTTCAAAGAAGGGACATTATCAAAAATAGCAGAACGTCTGGTGAGTTAAGAACTGAAACAACCCCTTTACATTTGGGAAAAGATGCATTTTAGGTTAGATTTGGCAGAGCTATTTTGGTGAGATGGTTGAGGTAAAAACAATATACTCAGAAAAAGTGATATTGAGAAACTGGAAAACATATTATAACTTGCTGTACCGTATTCCCTTGAAACCTTTTCCCTTCTTTTCTTTCTTTGTTCCTTGCTTGTTTGCTTTCTTCCAACTATCCTTCCGTCCTTTCTTCCATTTAATTCTATTTTTTATGCAAAGAGAGAAAGAGGCGGGTCATCTTAAAGGAATTTAATGGAGTTTTTAACCTTTCAAAATCACATATCCTTCGGAAAATGTTATTCATCCCCTACCAAAAAAAAGTACACATACCTACAATTTTATAAACAATCCCAGGAAGTTCTCAATCCCTTTGATATTCATTCATTAGGTCAAAAGCTTTCAGTGGATAACCAGTTAAGAATTTCTGCTAGCAAATCTCAAGATCCTAGTAGTACAGGCATGGATATATGGAGGTATGTGGGTGGACCAATTTAATATAAAGAAAATATAAATTTCCTGCCATTTCTGTATTTTTATTTGTAATAAAATAAAATATAAATGGCTCTAGCTCAGTATATTGGAAACATTCATTCACTTAATAAACATTTATTTAACATTTCCTAAAAACCAGGTGTTGGACTAGATGCCTGGAATACACATGAGAATAAAATGTTTCTGTTGTTCCCAACCTTCTCAGGGCAATGAAGAGTCAGCAAAGGAGGAATAGTGCAACAGGGAGAGCTCTATATCATATCTACCTATGTGGTGTTTTCTCATACAAATGGGCACTGCCTTATAGAATCATAAAGTTAGTTCTTTGATTTTTTTGTGGTTACAGTACAATTTTTAGTTCTAAAATTTTTGTAATACTAAAATTGTTTAGAAGTGAAAACTTGAAAAGTGTCTATTCTCTTCACTCATGACCCAAGAAACAATGTTGGGGGGTGAGATGTAGCTATTATCAGACCTAGATTTAAGTCTGGAAAGTAACATTGCATCTGTATGACTTTGAAAAAATGTACTTGATTAATGAAAGACAGGACTTTGCTTGGAAAGTTGGGTTATTCACAGAAATGTTGGTTTCCTGTGCATGTTAATGATCTAAGTGCATTTAAAGCACTCACCTCACTGACAAAAAATAAGCAAAATAAGTTTATAAGTGATGATGATGATGGTGATTGAATATATAAGTGTGGTGGCTTTTAAATTTGAGATGTTTGATTTGATTGGAAATCCCTAGATATTCTATTCAAATCCTTACATTGTTAGATAAAATCATGAAATAAAGTGAGGATGATGCTTTGTTGATAAACTGTGAAATAATTAAGATTAAATATCTTTTTATAAGACACAATCAAGTAGAATGTAAGTTAAAATCAGGAGAAAGTACTAAAAATATCAAAGAAAATCAGAAAAATCTAACAAAGTGCAAAGAAACAACAGGGGATTGTTTGAAAAGACCATTATTTGGGGATTTTGCTTTCAGCCAAGATGGAGTAACAGATCGGGTTTACTCTCCCCTGAAGTAGCTGAAAACAGAACCAGATATATGTAACAATGATTTTTAGGCATTGAACATCAGGCAACAACCCAGGACAATGATTTCTGAGAGAGTAGACAGAGATGATGTGATATGAGCCCTATCATTGACTCAAGTACTGCCTAAAGAGCATTTCCAGGTTGCAGTTTAAGATAAAGGAACCCAGTCAGAGCCTAGCAGACTGCTGGAATTCAGGATCTACACAAATCACCATCTTGGGCTACTTCTTCATGGCATTTAAAAAGTTTTTTATAGATTTTACTTATTTATTTGAGAAAGAGAGAGAAAGCAAGCACCAGGTGGTGGGGAGGGGCAGAGGGAGAGGGAGAAGCAGGCTCCCCACTGAGCAGGGAGCCTGATGTGGAGCTTGATCCCAGGACCTTGGGACCATGACCTGAAGCCAAAGGCAGATGCTTAACTGACTGAACTACTCAGGTGCCCCCTTCATGGCATTTAAAAAAAAGTTTTTATTTATTTATTTGAGAGAGAGCAAGAGAAAAAGTGCACCATCTGGAAGGGATTGGCAGAGGTAGAGGGAGAGAGAATCTCAAGCAGACTCCCCACTGAGTGTGGATTCCCAACTCCAGGAATCAAAGCCAAAGTCAAGAGTCAAACATTTAACCAACTGAGCCACCCAGGTGCCCCCTTCATGGCATTTTTAATTTCCGTTCTGACATTGGCTCCTATGCTTGGTAGCCATCTTGAAGAAAAAGGTCTATGTTTTCAGTATGGAAACTTTGTACCTATTTCTGGAGGGATTAAAAAGACTTTCTGTGCAAATTACTCTTTGTCTATTCTACGGGACTAGGGGTAACCTGAAGGACAGGTGCAAGACTCTTGTCTATGGTTTTCCCAACTCAAAATTTTGTCAGTGTGGAAAAGTGGCAGGCATTAATCAAAAGCATTTTAGGGCAAATGAAAAAATTCCCAGCTACTTGAAGCAAAAGATTAAGGTTGAGACAAGAAATGCCTGGGTCGGCTAAACTATCAGTCAAAATACAAACTTTAAATCAAAAGTTGTTAGAAAAGACAAAGGAGAATTTACATATTGATAAAAAGGTCAATTTCTCAAGAAGATATGAAAATTATAACCATGTATGTATCAAACAACAAAGCCCTAAATACATAGGAAGCAAGCATTGACATACTTGACAGGTAAAATAGATAATTCCATTACCACAGTTGGAGATCAATACTGCACTTTCCATAAATAGAACATTTAGACAGGAGATAAGTAAGGACTAGAAGACTTCAACATTACTATAAACATACTTATAGACATATACAGAACACAACATCCAATGACAACAGAATACACATTCTTTTCAAGTGCACATAGAACATTTTCCAGGGTAGATCATATGTTCAGCCACAAAAAGTCTCAGTTAATTTAAAAAAGATTGAAATTTTACAAACTATCTTTTCTGGACTTGATGGAATGAAGCTCTAAATCAATAACAGAAGGGAAGCCAGAAAATTCACCAGTTTTTGGAAATTAAACAAGTTACTTTTAACCAACAGATCAAAGAAAAAACAACAAAAGTGAAATAAGAAAAAGTTTAGGGATAAATGAAAATGAAAATTATGCTAAAACTTATGAGATGAAATGGGAGGGAAATTTATAGCAGTAAATGTCTACATTAAAAAAGAAGAAAGATCTCAAATGAATAACCTAACTGTACATTCTGAGGAACCAGAAAACTAAGAAAAAAGCATACCCAAATGTAGCTGAAGGAAGGAAAAGATGGAGAGTAGAACAGAGATTAATGAAATAGGATAGAAACAATAAAGAGAATAATGAAATCAACAACTGGTTCTTTGGAAAGAGCAACAAAATTGCCAAACTTTTAGGAAGATTGACATAGAAGAGAGAAGACTCAAATAACTACAATCAGAAACATGTGTAGAACATTACTACTCATCTTACTGAAGTAAAATGGATTAACAAAGAATACTATAAATAATTGCATGCCAACAAAGTAAAATAACCTAGATCAGATGGACAAGTTTCTACAGACATATAATTAACCAAAATTAACTCAAGAAGAAATAGAAAATCTAAACAGACTGATAACAATTAAAGACATTTAATCAGTAATAAAAAGCTTCCCAACAAAGAAAAATTCAAGACTAGTTGGCCTCACTTCTGAATTCTACCAAACATCTAAAGAGGATTTAACAAAATTCTTCTTGAAGTTTTCTGAAAAACAGAAAAGGAGGGAACATTTCTTAAATCATTTTTATGAGATCAGCATTACTCTGATACCAAAGGCAGATAAAGATATCATAAGAAAAGGATCTTGTACAGCAATATCTCTTATGGATATATATGGATATATATGCAAACATCTTCAACAAAATGCTAGAAAATTGAATTTCATAGCATATTAAAGGATTATACTCCATGACCAAGTGGGATTTATATTAACAACTCAAGGGTGGTTCAATATAATAAAATCCATCAATGCAATATACTACATTAACGGATCAAAGGTGGAAAACCTTGATATCTCAAATGATGCATAAAAGTATTTGACTAAATCAAAACCCCTTCCATGATAAAAATACACAGAAAGCTAGAAAGAGAAGAAAAGCTCATCAACATGATAAAGGACATTTATGAAAAATGCACAATGTCATACACAGAAAGATTGAAAGCTTTCCCTCTAAGGTGAGGATGAAGACAAAGTGGGCGATTTCATGACTATTATTCAACACTCTACTGGAAAGTCTAGTGAGAAAATTAGGCAACAAAAAGAAATAAATGGCTTTCAGATTGGAAAAGAAGGATGGAAACTGTATTTTCAGATGCCATGATCCTATATAGAAAATCCCGAAGAGTCTCAAACCCTTAGAGAAAATAAACAAATTCTGCAAAATTTCTGTGTAGCAGTTCAAGAGACAAATATTAACAGCTGTTTCTATGTACCAACAACAAACACACTAAAAAGGTAATTAAGATAATTTCATTTATAATGATATCCAAAAGAATAAAATACCTAGAAATAAATTTAACAAAGGAGGTGAAAAAAGTGTGTGCACAGAACTACAACATTAGTGAGTGTAATTAAGATGTAGTAAATGGAAAGGCATCCCTATTAATAGATTGGAAGACTTTACATTATTAAGACACCAATCCTACCCAAAATGATCCATTTATATATTTAATTCAATCCCTATAAAATTCCAATAGCCTTTTGCAAAAAAAAAAAAAAAAAAATGGAAAACTCAATCTTCAAATTCATATGGATTTGAAGGGAACTCAATGACCAAAAACAATCTTGCAGAAGAACAAAGTTAAAGAACTAACCCTTTTCTTTTTTTTTGAAAACTCTAAGATTTATTATTTATTTTTATTATTGTTCCTCTTTTTTTCATTTCACTTTATTTCTTTTTAGTGTTCAACATTCATTGTTTATGCACCACATCCAGTGCTCCATACAATACGTGCCCTCCATAATACCCACCACAAGGCTCACACAACCCCTACTAAAACCCTCAGTTTGTTTCTCAGAGTTCACAGTCTCTCCTAGTTTGTCTCCCCCTCTGATTTCCCTCACCTCACTTCTTCTCTCCATCTCCCAATGTCCTCCCTGTTATTACTTATGCTCCACAAATAAGTGAAACCATATGATAATTGACACTCTCTGCTTGATTTATTTCACTCAGCAAACCTATTCCAGTCCCATCCATGTTGATACAAAAGTTGGGTATTCGTCCTTTCTGATGGAGGCATAATACTCCATTGTATATATGGACCATATCATCTTTATCCATTCGTGAAGGACTAAACCCTTAACCAAACTTACAACAAAGCTATAGTTCTCTAGACATAGACTCCAATGGAATATAACTGAGAGTTCAGGATGAACCAATATACCTATAGCCAGGAGATTTTCATCAAAGGTGCCAACATCCTTCAATGGGGGAAAATAACTCTTCAACAAGTAATTCTGGAACAATTGTATATTCATATGTAAGACAGTAGTTGGATTGACCTCTACCTCACTATATATAAAAATAAATACATCAGCATCATAATTATTGAAGTGAAAATTATAAAAATCTTAGAAGAAAAAATATGGATAAGTGTTTAAGTTTTTAGATGGCAATGAATTCTTAGATACAACACCTAAAGTATGAGCAACAAAATAAAACCAGTAGACTAGCAAAATTAAAATTTTTTGCATCAAAGAACATTATTGATAGAGAAAAGATACCCCCAAAATGGGAAAAAATACTTTCAATCGTATGTCTGATAAGGTTCTTATAAACAGAATATATAAATAATTCTTACAATTTAATAAAAAGATAAGCCTCCCAATTAATATAAAGGGAATAAACAGTTCTCCAAAAATGTATACAAAGGACTGAGGTGCGGTCAATTAGGCATGCAACTCTTAGTTTTGGCTCAGATGGTGATCTCAGGGTCATGAGATTGAGATTGAGCCCTGTGTTGGGCTTCATGCTTAGCCTGAAATCTGCTTAAAGACTCTCTCTCTCTTTCCTTCTGCTCCCCTCTTCCTGCAGGCATGCACACACATTCTCTCTCTCAAATAAATAAATAAATCTTTAAAAAAATGTATACAAATAACTATAAAATACATGAAAAAATTTTCACTGCCACTGGCGATTAGGCAAATGCAAATCAAAACCACAAGGTAAATTTGTGTATAAATTTTTTAGTTAAAATTTTTATTTTGAGGTAATTGTAGATTCAATTGTAAAAACAAACAAACAAAAAAGACACAGGATTGCCAAATACCACTTACAGTTTCCTCTGGTAATGGCATCTGGACAACTGTAGTACAATGTGAACACCAGGATATTAACATTCTTATAATCCAGCTATCTTACTCAGATTTCCATAGCTTCACTTGCAGGCGAGTATGTATGTGCACAATGTGTATTTCTATGAAATGTTCTCGTAAGTGTAGGTTTATGTATCCATCAATACTAATGTTACAGAACAGTTGCTTTCCCCACAAAGATCCCTCTTGTTATCCTTTTATAATCACATCTACTTCTCTTGATCCCTTCCCCACAAAGCCATCCCAAACCTGTGGCAACCGCTACTATGTTCTCCATCTCTATAGTTGTGTCAGTGGTATATAAATCAAGTCAGTGGTATATAAATAGAATCTTAGAATATATATCTTTCCACATTTAATATAATTTCTTAGATATTCATTCATGTTGTTGCAAATAATAACAGTTCATTCCTTTTTCTTGCTGACTAGTATTCCATGGGAAGGGGATACCTAAGTCCCTTGAAACATTCACTTGCTGAAGGAGCTCTGGGTTATTTCCAAGTTTTAGCAATTATGAATTAAGTTGCTGTAAACATATGTATACAAGTTAAAAGAAATTGCCAAACTGTTTCCCAAGTTTTACTTGTATTTGTGGAAGTGGCTGTTCCAGTTTATATTCCCACTAGCAGTATGTGAGTGATTTAATTTTTTAAATCCCTTTTTTATATAGATGATAGATAGGTAGATAGATAGATAGTTAGATAACTATAGATAGATAGATAAATTTGACAGATTGGACCCCATCAAAATTTTAAAATAATTTTTGTTTGTTACATACACTTGGAAGAGACTAAAAGACTAGTGTCAAAGCTGAACTTAATGTTTACAAATCACACATCTAACATAGGACTTCTTTTTAGAGTATATATAAGAACACTCAGCACATAACAGTGAACAAATAACAGTTAATCTAGTTATGCTTCATTGAAGCATAAAAAGATGCTGAACATTATTAGTCATTACAGTAATGCACACTTAAAAACATGATGAGATAGCATGGTTCATGTATTAGAATAGCTAATATTAAAAATATTGACCAACCAAAAGTTGGGAATTTGGAACAACTAGAACTCTCATCCATTGCATCCATAACAAAACCTGCCAATATCCTATGCCAGTGAGGACATAGGGATTATTAAATAGTGCAACAACTTTAAAAATAGTTTGACTGCTTCTTGAAATGTTAAGCAGACGTTATCTATACCATCCAGCCATTACATTCCCAGGTAATTATCCAAGATAAATAGGGGATATGTTCATATAAAGATTTGTATTTGTACATTTATAATAACTATATTTGTAATTGCCAAATGGCTCCAAAAATTGTGGTATACCTATACAATGAAATAGTAGTTGGCAATAAAAAAGGTGTTAACTATTGATACACAACAATAGAAATGAATTCCAAAATTATTATTTTCAATGACAGATCCCAGAGTATGTACTCTATGATCTCATTTTGTACAAAATTTTAAAAATATGTAATCTGATTTCTCTAACAACATATAAACGGCTGTCATATAGATACTAGATAAGTGGTTGCCTGGGGACGAGATGGGGAGGTAGAAGAAGCAGAAATTATGAAGGGGTGATTAGTATGTTCACTATTTTGAATGTGTTGGTAGTTTCATCAGGGTATATATATATATGTCAAAACTTATCAAATTATACTCCATACACACACACACACACACACACGTGTGTGTGTGTATGTGTGTGTGTGTTTATGTGTTCATATGAAGTTTATGTCAATTATGTTTCAGTGAAGCTGTTAAAAATGAATTGGGTGGGGCACTTGGGTGGCTCAATGGGTTAAATCCTCTTCTTTCAGCTCAGGTCATGATCTCAGGGTCCTGGGATTGAGTTTCACATCGGGCTCTCTGTTCAGCAGGGAGTCTTCCTCGCCCTCTCTCTCTGCCTGCCTCTCTGCCTACTTGTGATCTCTATCAAACAAATAAATAAAAATCTTAAAGAAATTAATTGGGATTTAACAGAGGGTAGGAGTGGTTACTGAAAAAACTAATTAGCAGGTATAAAATTTATATGAGCAATATGTATGTGGTTTTAAGTAAGGACATCATTAAAAGTGCCACAAGACACCAACATTTTTTAAATCAATGATAAATAAAATGAATAACAGAAACAAAAATATTACTTGGAAGAATTGCCAGGGGCGTCTGGATGGTGCAGTCAGTTAAGCATCCAATTCATTTGGCTCAGGTCATGATCTCAGGGTTGTGAGATCGAATCCACGTTGGGCTGCAAGCTCAGTGTAGAACTTGCTTGAGATTCTCTCTCCTTCTCCCTCTGGCCCTCCTGCTCATGCTTGCTCTATCTTTAAAATAAATAAATCCTAAAAAAAAAAAAAAAAAAGAAAAGAAAAAAAAAAGGAAAAAGTGCCTGGATTATTTCACTCATTTTCTAAAAAGCTTAATAATTAAGGGTGTAAGTGGCTTCAGAAATAACAAATAAATATGTTTTCAATAGAATGGAGACAAATAGTCTTTGCAACAAATAATGTTGGCATAATTAAGCTTCCACATTAAAAAAAAAATCCTCACCCTCTCACATCCACTATATGCAAAAATTAACTTAAAGTTCATAGTCTAAACCTAAAATTTTAATTCTTCTAGAAGAAGACATAAGAGAAAAACTGAGCTAGGCAAACATTTCTTAAATATGACAACAGCACAATTCATTAAGGAAAAAAATTGGGTTTCATCAAAGTTAAAATCTTCTTGTAACTGAAAAACACTGTTAATAAAACAGAAATATAAACCATAAACTTGAAGAAAATACTTCAAAGTCCATACCTAAAAGGGACATGTATCCAGATTGCAAAAAAGAATTCTTAAAACTCAATAAATAATAACCAAACAACCCAACAAAATGGACAAGATATTTGAACAAACACTTCACCAAAAAGCTCTATTCATGGCAAATAACCACGTGAAAGCATGGTTAATGTCATTAGTTACTGGGACAATGGAAATTAGAAGTATAATGAAATATCATTACATACCTATTTTTTTTTTTTTTTAATAACAAAACCTGCCAATATCTTATGCCAGTGAGGACATAGGGCAAACGGAGCTCTCGTACATTCTTGGTGGGAATGCATAACGGTAAAGACACTTTGCACTATATTTTGGCAACTTTGTATATAGTTAAACATGTACCTATCAATGACTCCCAAATGCCACTCCTAAATGTTTACTGAGTGAAATGAAAGCCTGTGTTCACACAACATTTCTTCCAATGGTAACTAATCATCTCGATGGTTTCCAAACATGTATATTGGAATCATCTGGAGATTTTTTTTTTTTTTTAATATTCCAAAACTTAAACCACATCTCTGACCAATTAAATTAGAATCTCTGGATTTGAGATACAAGCAAGAATGTTTTCTTGATGCTCCCTAAGTGATTCCACTTTGGGAACCATGGGTATAGCTTAAAAGGTATATATCACAACTACTATTAACTACTTCATAGAAAATTACAGGCACTGTAAGTGTGAAAAAAAAAAAAAAAGAAAAAAGAAACGCAGATAGAATTCCTGAAGCAAAATAAAGAAGGGGTTAAGAGATGTTTGACATATGATGAGGCTTTAGGGTAAAAGGACAATTCTCAGTAACTGACAATTTAATTCTTGATAAATGATGACCTAATGTCCATTGTCCTATCATGGTTAATATTTTTAGTCATTCCCTCACTGACTATCAGAATTTTTATTAGATTGTTTGAAGATTTCTTTGATAATTTTTCTTCTGACACTCTCTCCAATTAGCACAGTAGAATTTATAAGATAATGTTTAAAAATTAATTTGAATCTATTCCTTCTTTCCACTCTAAAATGCACACAAACATATATATTTTTACCTAGGCACACTCATAGTTTTTTTATGTATCAAACAGACACCTTTTGATTGTAATTCATCTGGCATTTAGCATCACTGTTTGCATACTTTTGGCAGTGGTCAAAATTCCTTAATGTTGCTTCTAAGCATTCTTGGCGTCTCCAGATCAACATACTGTTGGATATAAATACATCCTTGATCCCACTTTATTATTGAAATAGACTAGTCAAAGAGATAACTGTGGGAGTCATTTCCATTAATTTAAGGGTGAGGTCATTCACAAATTAGTTCTCCAATTTCCCTCTACCTTTTTGCAAAATACATTAGAGACTCGAATACATTTCAGTTTTATTTCATACCACCAACGTCTATGAAATAGGTTTTCTGCTTCTTTGTGCTCAGAAAAGTTGAGCTGCTTATTTCCTATATCTTTGCTCTCCTGGCCAAAGATCTTGGCTCTTCTATTTTTAGAAAACACACACATACACACACACACACACACACACACACACACACACGCACATTCTCATTCCAATCCTCTTCTTCTTCTAGCACTTCTAATAATACCAAATCTGCAACATCTGCCTGCTTGTAACTCTGCCTGAGGACTCATTTAAAGTAGAGCTTTACCTTGCGTCCCATTTGCCATTGTGATGGTTCACATCACGTGTCTCAATTTAAATTAATTTCTATATTGTGTATTTATCATGGCAATCATGAGACACATTCTAAATCCTGAGTGTAAAATGCCATAAGACACATAACATGAAAATGTCATTAACCTACATTTAAAGAACAAATTGCTTGATAGTTTTAATATATAGTGAGAAGAGTTGAAGGTATTTTATTGTATATATTATATGTATCTAAAACTATATGAATACACTTTGATGTCTTCACAGCCTAAACCTATGTTTTCTACATTACTTTTTATATCTGCATATCTGTAAATATGTCTGTAAAGTAGCTTGGAAATAAACCCAAAGACAGATTTTTAAAATATTGGCATAATTATAATGATAATTAAGTCAATTATTTTGATATCATTGTTGAAATGTTTGAGTGGAACCTGTACCTATTTCTAAGGATTGCACTGTATCGAATAGATGAATTGGATACAAACTCTGTCATTGGATAGAAGGGAAAAGATCAGAATAAATTTAAAAGAGAGAAAATCTTATTTTATGAAATGAGTAACATACTGAACTTACTCCTTCTTGGAATTTTTCAGGAAAATTGTAACTGAATAAAGCACAACGGTGGACAAAATACGTTCCTGTCACTTAAGGCAGCGCCCTACTCTTGTTCAAGCTCCATAAATACTTCCTGTCCCTGGCGCATCGTCTCTTCACTCAAATCATGAATGTGGAATGATCTTGTACCACCACTCCCAGTACCGGTGACTTCTGACGCCGTCATGAAGTGTCAGAAAACATGATGACTACGGGAATGTGTCAAGAACTAAATAAAGACCATGGACTGAATAAAGCACCTGGACACAGAGAACTATACATCATCTCCTTTGCTTCCTTTTTGAAAGTTGTCATATAGAGTGTATTTTTAGCAGGAAGGGAATGGGATGATTTTGCTTAATGCTCGACAGCTGCTCATTAGGCAGATCAGAATGAGATAAGCGGGATGAGATATTGGTGAAAATTGCAGAGTAGGTACTAGGGGTATTGGATTTCAAGTCCTCCTCACTGACCTTGAGTGACCTTGAAGTCTTATTTTCCTCTTGCTATTCCTGGTTCTTCTAGCCTCAGAGTTGGGGTGAGACACTCTCCCAATATCTCTGGCTCTGACTGGAATTTGTAAAGCTTTGAGATTCTTCAAGTCGCCAGTTCCCCTTAAAATCACTGACCAAAAAAGATGTTTCTGTCACTATCTCATTTGGGTGGGATCCTCATGAAACATAAAGCATGAGAGGGATGCACGGATGGAATGGTTGAGAAAGCAAAGTTTGTTTGGTGAAAATCTATTCTTGGTGAGGTTTTAATCAGATTGGCTTCACGTGGCAGTTAATTGTCATTAGGTAATTCTATTTTATGTCAACTAAATTGAATGTATTCAAACATGAGATGTATAATCAGTTGCAAACATGTATTTTGGTCCAATCAAGTGAATGTAGACAGTTGCCAAGTTTGTAACGTATGGTTATCTACTGATCTATGTTTTTCAGTTAGTCTTTTATTCCGGGGTAGAAAGATGACCCCTCTGTTTTAGGTCAAGGGTTCAGAAGATAATAAAGCTTTTGCTTATTAAATAAGCTGAAATTAGCAGACATGAATACACTGAGATCTCAGTGGTTTAAAATATTTTTGGTCTATAACCTGAGTGAGTTTCCTTTTTGGGGCCTTTGACTTCTAAGATGTTATGATGAGAACTACTTCTTGCAAAGAAATTACTTGGGGCTTCTGAAAAACACGAGTTCATAAGAATCTTGCATTTTCTTCACTAGTCATCACTGTGGTAAACACTTCATATTAGCCTTATTTCCTTTTTCATGCAATGTAATACTGATACTATTGATTTAATGGTTGTCAGAAGTGCATAATTTGATTTAAGTTTGTTAATGTATAATTTGTGAAAGAGCTTTGGCCTCTCACATGTTTTATACATTATAATATTGATTTGAATGAGAGATATTTTTTACAAAATCCTGGTAGTGAAGGCCTGATAGAGCTAGAGCATGATCCCCCTAAATGAGGTTTTGTGATGGACTCCGTTACAATGCATCACCTGGGGAGCCATGAGGAGCCTGAGCCGGCAGCCATGCTGGTTATGAGGCCTACTGTGACTAGGGGAGGGAAATTCAGAGCCAACATTAGTTGTGGGTTTTCACAAATAAGTTGCCTATGGTCAGCAGTTATGATTCCTATGAGCCACCATTGCCAATGTTTGAGATGCCGTGGGCCCATGCCAACATTCAGACCGAGTCTGTGCCAGAGCTCCTCAGTACCATCCATGGCCTAGAGTACATTTCTGTGGAAAGATAGGACTCAATGGGTACATTTCCATTATAATGGGTAATAGAGTAATAAATTCATTTCTCCTAAAAATAGTTATTTTATAGAGCCTCTCTAATAAAAATTTATAACGTTAAAATGCCCACTCATAACCAGACTCCAACTCTGTAAATTCTACCCCCCAAATGCAGTTCAGTTTTCCAAATCATTTGAAGACAGAGGAAGAAAAGGGACTAAGCATTGCATGTGATAAGTGCTCGACCCATCATCAGGACACAGTGATAATGGTGTTGGATACATCGTCCAAGCCTGTGAATAAGTCAAAGGTCAAGTCCTTTTTATCTTGAATTTCAAGCTAGCTTCTAGTACTCAAGGCCACTGAAGAGAAATGCTTTAAAATTCCTAGCCCAGGGCTGTATCATTTACTAAGAACATTTGAAGAAAACAAAATCTGTATTTTTGGCAATATATTTTTTTCCCTGGGAGAGAAAATCAGTTAATATTTTGGAAATATTCAAGTTTTGACTAAAACGTTGAGCTTTCTGTGATCTCAGTAAACTAATTCTTGCTGTAAAAGTCAGGCATCATCATGTTTTGCTCTGAAAAAAATCACATAGGATATAAGCCAACTTCTTAATGAAAATCTGGCTGTAGCTAACCACAGAGGGCAAAGGGGCCATAGGTAACATGAATTAACTTGTCTGCCAGATCTAGCTGATTTTTTTTTTTTTTTTTTTGGACATACAGCCCCCCTACTACTCAGAGCACACTTCTGTCTGAAAATGGCTTTTCTCCAAGGCACAGTAAACTGCTGTTCCCCCAAGGTGAGCACTGCAATATGTCTGGACTAAGGCACTTTGCTCTCCAGAACAGATGTGACAGGACGACAACACGTGACCCAGGCTGAGTCAGTTCATTTGTTGGCCATATGTCAATTGCATAATCTCCAGCAAGTATTCCGTGGCCCCGAGATATGGAGTTTAATTCTGTTCCTCTCGAGTATGCTTGGGCTTAGCAGCTCCCACTAATGAATGGCAAATGGGATGTCTGACAACTAATGAGATTAGGTAACAAAAAGCTTGTGACTTGGGTCTGGGATTCTCTCCCTCACTCTTCTCATCTCTTTATGTCTTTATGTCTCTGTCTCTATCTCTCTGGGATAGATCATTCTAGGGGAGACTAGTTATACTGTGAGACTCATGTGGTGAGGTCCTGAAAGCTTTGGTCAACAGTGTGAGGACCTGAGTCTGCCAACACCCACAGTAGTGAGCTTGGAAGCTGACTTACCAGCCCTAACTGAATGTTAAGATGATTGTAACCCTAGTTGAGAAGTTGACTGAAACCTTGTGAAAGACCCTGTCCCGGGACGGCTCAGATAAGAAACTCCTAGATTCCTGACCTTCAGAAACTGTGTGAGATAATACATGTTTATTATTTTTAAGATGCTAAACTAAGTTTGGGGGTTATCTGCTACATCACAAAAGATAACTAATCAAATTGGTTTCTTTTTATATTTAAATTTAATTAGTCAACATATAGTACATCATTATAAACCAATTGGTTTCAATGACAAATCATGGTCGGAGTCCAACATTTGCCCCTCATTTCTTGGTTGTTTGCTACTAGACCGTTTTGAAGGCATCCCTACGCTTCCCACTGACTGTAACAATTAGAATTTCTTAGGACCCCATCCTTGGTCCTCTCTTCCTCTTATTCTATAATCCTAGGAGACCTTATTTTCCTGCATCTCCTCAAATACCAATCAAGAACTTACCAAAATGGTAGATTCCATTTTCTAAACTAGGGTTTTTCAACTTTGGCACTTTCAATGTTTTGAATAGGTTAATTCCTTGTTGGGAAGGACTGTCTTAAGCACTGTAGAATATTTAATATTATACCTGATCTCTACATTCTAGATGCCAACTACACCCTCCCCCCTCAGTACTGAAAACCAAAACTATCTCCAGGCATTGTCAAATATCTCCCCTGGGCTGTGTGTGGAGTGGGGGTTGGGGTGGAGGGAGCAGCAAGGTATGGCCAGCTGAGGATAACTTTTCTAGACCTTTCTTCAGATTCAGATCCATATATCCAACCACCTATCTAAGGCTTATCAAAGGTCTACACCTATAGAGTATAATTCTTCATATTAAAATTTGAATTCATAATCTCCATCTTTTCCCCCAACTCTTGCTGGAAACCTCATTACTTGAAGTGTTTCCCCATTTCATGCAACTTGCCAGCTGCTCAGAGCCTAAATGGCAAACTCTTCACCACTGTCAATGGGGCTTTATATACTCTATCTTTGCTTGTCTTTTCAACTTTACCTCAGAGACTCTGACTTTCCATTGTTGCACAGTAAATATTTTATTGTCTTCAGAGCATCTTTTGTGTCAGTCTCCTTCCCATGTCATTGCCCTTGCATGTGTTTCTTCTGCCTGGAATGCAATCAATCCTCTTTCCTCTTTTGCTAATTTCCTCTTTGCTAATTCAAAACCATCTTCAAATCTCCCAGCTAAAATGTCACTTCTTTAAAGAAGCCCTCCCTGATTGAGTCAGACCAGAGTTAGTCCTCCAGTTATACCCTCAGTTAGTACCTGCCTCTTCTTTTTTTTTTTTTTTTTTTTTTTAAGAATTTATTTATTTATTTGACAGAGAGAGATCACAACTAGGCAGAGAGAGAGTGGGAAGCAGGCTCCCTGCTGAGCAGAGAGCCCAATGTGGGGCTCAGTCCTAGGACCCTGGGATCATGACCCCACCCGAAAGCAGAGGCTTTAACCCACTGAGCCACCCAGGCTCCCCAGTACCTGCCTCTTCTTTTTTTTTTTTTTTTTTAAAGATTTTATCCATTCATTAGTCAGAGAGAGAGAGAGAGAGAGCAAGCACAGGCAGACAGAGTAGCAGGCAGAGGCAGAGGGCGAAGCAGGCTCCCCGCCGAGCAAGGAGCCCCATGTGGGACTCATCACAGGTTGCCGGGATCATGACCCGAGCTGAAGGCAGGCGCCCAACCAACCGAGCCACCCAGGCGTCCCATGCCTCTTCTTTTTAACAATTGTAATTATTTTTTGAAACTTTAGTATCCCCCCTACTCCCATCACCAATAATGTTAGCTTCATTAAAGAAGGTACCATGTGTGGGTACCATGTGTGGGTTCCTTCACCTCTGTATAACTTATATCTAGGTCAGTATCTGCCTAAAAGCAGGCACTCAGAAAATATTTGTAGATTTAAAAAATAAATGGCTAAATGAACAAACCAAGAGGTAACAGGAATTCCACTATTCATGCTACTAAAGTCTGGAGATGAAGCAACAGGACTTGGTGAAGTCCTAAGTATCTCTTTCAATATCTTTTTTGTACAAATATCTTCCACTTTTGTAATTTGGGAAATGTATGCTAGAACTTCAGGTGTGAACTTTGCTAATTCCTGTAAGAGACAAAGAACATTATTGAACACTTAATTATGAAACTGTTATCAGAATTAATAAACCAACTGGTGAAACTATATATATATAACATGAATAGTAATATATAAATGGAGTGAAATTTTTTTCTGAAATGTGTCAAAATACTTCAATTTTATAAGTGTAAATGAAAATGTTTTTTTTTTAGAAATTATAATTTAAAAATGGATATATCTGAACACATTAAAAATTTCCTATATGGCTAAAAGTGACAATCATACTTAAAATTTTAGAGAACTGACAAATGTATAATAAAGTAGTGCCATTATTATATTTTAAAAAAATTCCTAAGAAATTCCTAAGAAAAAAGGCAAATAATTTACTAGAAATAATTGAAGAAGAGGAGTGTACAAAAAATAGAATGAATAATAAATATCATTTCAATAAAAAATAACACATCCTGGTTTACAATGGTAAAACACTGGAAACAATCTATATGTCTAACAATAAAGAAATGTTTAACTAACCGAATCTTCCTAAGATAAATTTCTATTCAGAAAATCAAACTGGGGGGCGCCTGGGTGGCTCAGTGGGTTAAGCCGCTGCCTTCGGCTCAGGTCATGATCTCAGGGTCCTGGGATCGAGTCCCGCATCAGGCTCTCTGCTCAGCAGGGAGCCTGCTTCCCTCTCTCTCTCTCTCTCTCTCTGCCTGCCTCTCCTTCTACTTGTGATCTCTCTCTCTGTCAAATAAATAAATAAAATCTTTAAAAAAAAAAAAAAAAGAAAATCAAACTGGGGCTATAAGTCTATATTTATTGATGAGGAGGTATGTGTATATTTATGAATAAACACTCCCACACACATAATTTTTTTCACATAAGTGAAAAAAGGAATGTTATACAAATATTATGATACCATTTTCATAAAAATGTATGGCATATGGCCATAGAAATAGGTTAGATAAAAACGCATTAGTGTGGTGATTATGTTTGGATGATAGAATTCTGTAATCATTTAAGCTATACGTATTGGTCTAAATTGTTTACAATGCATATCCATTTCTTTTATAATCAAGAAAAAGCTAGATTAACTTGGGAAAATAATTAAAAAAAACAACCTTAAAGGTCTTGGATTTTCTTCAGGAAAATAGTTTAAATTTTGAGAATTTTAGCTCTAAAGATCCTGGAAACAAAATTTCTCTTAAGAAGTGTATCTTTTGATACTAGCTTTGAATAATATAATTTTATATTCTTTAAGCAACTATCAAAATAAAATTTCAAATTTATATCTTCCTAAAACTCATTCATCACATCAGTCAGGAAATTGGGATATACCTTACTATCCCAAATGAAAATTAAAGCCATCTGCTAATTCCATAGCATACTTCGCCTAAATGTTTTGCAAAATCTTGTAACTTGATAAAAGAAAAAAAAAGAAAGAAAGAAAAAAAGAAAGAAAGAAAGAGAAAAATGCAAACAGGGCATCAGATCTTCTTTAAACTTTGGCCAAAGACCATACCTTGGGGACCATCCCATCAACAGAGGGGTGTCTTCTGCACAGGGGTTCAGGGGGAGCGTCTTCACAAAATAAATTGTCCTGTTTGTCTTTGAGTTCTGATTCAGTTTCATAATGGTGAGCAAAGGAGCTGGGCTTCTCCAGTGGGTTAGAGGAAGGCTGTTAATGCACCATTATATCTTTCTTTTGCCACAATTTTCTGTTGAACCCTAAGGGCCAAATTTAGAAATGTAGATATGCCAGATGTGCTCATAAAATTGAACACATACCTGTGTTGCTTACCAAACTACCCCCCTCAGCCCCTCAAAGTTTCCTCTTGCACCGTGTTCTGATTTCCCCGTGCTGCCTGTAATGGCCCCAGCAGGCGGAGTTTCCTCCCTGTGTTCTGAGCAGGCTGGCAGCCCCAGTGCCGAGAAGACCAGTGATGAGATCCTCGCATATAAGTACAAGTTGCATTATGTCAACCTCAAATGAAGTCATAACACAAAAACAAAACATTCATAAATTGATAGAAATGATAGAGCATCAAATGAGATACACGAATTTTATCCTCTCATTTGTATATTCTTGTCTCCCTGTCTATAAACATATGTTTGCACATGCTGTGTATTGATAGATTAACATATAAAATTACAACATTGCATTTGCAAAACTGTAGTTAAGGTTGTCTTCCATTTATATTTCTGCAGTTTTATATCTGAACCATAAACATCCTTTCTGGGCTAAAACCTGGCTTGTAGTGCAAAACTAGAAGTGGGCTCATCTTTCTCCTCAGTGTGGAGTAAATTTCGCAGAAATGCTTAGATCTTTTGGAATATTTCTTTTTTTTTTTCATTGACCTAATAAAACCTCTTTTAAAAAACTGACCTCTAAAAATGTAGAGGTTAGAATTCCTCACCATGATTCAGAACAGAAAATGGACAGAACATTATTTTCCATATTAGGGAGAAGGGAGTATGTGGTTTTTAACCCAATAATAATTTAAAGTATTTTATGATCATTTGACGAGACAAGAGTATTTAATGACATTTCAAATTAAATAATTAAAAAAATCCAGAACAACATAAGAAACCCACTTAGCTTTTGGTGAGATGATGAAATATTGTGACATGGTGATTTAAAGTTGCTTTCTAAATGATGCTAACAAGATAATTAGGAGGCCCATTAAAGTATGTATTCACATTACATTTTTTAAAAAATTGTTTTTGAGGAAAAGAGTTACTCAAGTATCAAGGGTATTAACACTATTTTGAAATTGAATGAGTTCAATATTCTGCTTTGAAGTAAACTTTTCATAAGATTTATAAATTTGGAACTTGAAAAGTCAAATTTACTTATTAGGTTATTTCCTGTACATTACTGAAATTCTCATTATTCTTGTGGTGGTTCTGGACACTGATTATTTTAATCAAGTTGCTTGTGTGCTTAGACTTGGCTTCCATTTATTAGAAAAGCATGTTCTGAAAGTTAACTCTCTCTGTCACAACAATGGGTTAAATACAAGGCAAATGGTTTCCAAATCACATGTTGTTTTTATAACTTTAAAATACCTTTAAGTCCTTTTTCAGTACCTTCCAATAATTCTCAGAAGAACTTTCCTTTCTGTCCTTTCTTCTTTTTTCCTTCCTTCCTTCCAACCATCCTTCCTTCCTCCCTCTCTTTATCTTTTCATTTTGGAAGCGAGAAAAAAGTGGGTATTTTCTCGAATGGCGGGTGCATGTTTACTCAAAATTAGCTGTGAACATATGGCCTATATTTCTCTCATGGTACACGACTTTAAAAGTTCCGATCGGGAAATATATGGCTAAAATACTTTGGGGGTTTGCACACCGAATCTGAAACATTGATTATGATATTTTGAGCTCTTGATATCTTCCATTTCGGCTCCGCACATACTCCTGCCCAATACCAGAGCATGGAGGAGCAAGGAAGTGAGCAATTTTCCAGAGCTGGCAACACGAACTTCGGACTTATTCCGGCGGTGGTGTTAAGTTATAATACTCATCCCCAAAGGCTCTTTTCTTTTTGCCTAACGTCTGCTACTGCCGTCTCCTGGGAGTTGAGAAGTTACGTGGGCTCCTCCACCTCCCTGGAGCCTACAATGTGTGTGATTTCGTAAGCTCTCCATCCTTCGCCACTCACCATGTGAAGCGTTTGGACTTGCTTACACTTCATTGCCTGGTAGCAAAATGCTTCCTGTCATCGTTCCCTGTGGACTGAATCAGAATAATTCAGTCACCACCCAAGCGGGAAAGCTAGTGATGGGTCTGTACCAGGAAGACCCAACAATCCTGATACAGGGCAGAACGCTGACATTATTCAAAATTAGAGATCTAACTCACTTCTCCTCTCCATCAAAAAAAAAAAAAAAAAGAAAGAAAGAAAGAAAAGAAAAGAAAAGAAAATAGAGACCTAGGTCTTATTTCCTATGCAGTCAAGTATATACATTTAAAAATCGTACCATTTCTCATTTCTCATAGGACATAAATGTCTCCTTTTTCTTACTGCTGGGTGCCACTTGACAGACGCAAATGACTCCAAACATGGCATATCCAGCATATTCATATCCTGAAGGTTTCAGTGGGAAAGGTAGATGGTTTCTGAAATGTTTATTAGTTCGTTAGTACGTAAGCATTTGGGAGAAGAAGAAATCTCTAACAAACGTAATACGCTCTGAATTACAGAGAATAGAGATTCTTGATCATTTTTCCCCCCTGACTTGTCCTCCTACACCTGGTAGAAGCAGATATCTGAAAGCTAATGGTTGAACCCGTTTCTAAGGAAATAGTCATGTAAGCTGATATCCTCTCGTGCATACAGGGTAAAGAGAATGAAGTGTCGTGCTAGTTGAGGGCAATGCTAAGAACACGTATAATGCTTAACACGGTTCTTAGAAAACAGACCTCCCTCCCAGTAGTAATCGAATAAAGGAGTGCAGGAATGAATTGGTAAATACACGAATGAGGTACTGTTTTGGGGGAGACAGGCGGCTTCTTTACCTGTTAGTCTCCTGCAAAGATCTCTGATGCACACTGCTCCCGGGAGCCAGGAAAACTCACCCATGTATGGATGCTATCCTGTTTGTATCACTGCCGGCTTCTGTGTGCGGACTTGTCATGGTGCTGGCTAGATCAGCCACTGTGTGGGCTCGTGGGATAGAGGGAACGATCTCCGTATCGTTTTTTGCTCTTTGTTTACCCTAGGCTGATGCTGGGGACAGGGATTGTTAATGTTATGAAAGCATTACTGTGAAATATTTGTGCTTTACTGGATGCCAGTAATGTAGCATTTTTCCTATGAGGAAGGACACTTGGCCAATATTCTGTTACTTTGGTGCAGTCTTCAGGCCTTTAGACCATCATCCCCATTTTTAGCTAGAATATCATGGATGTTATTTTAGGTGGTAGGTGACCATATACTTCATCTATATGTATTTATATATATATGTACCTATATTTATATACATACATACACACACATATATGTATATATATAATACATCTATTATATATAGCATAAATTTATATATAAATATATAGTATAAGATATACTATATATTTATATATAGTACATAACAATAAATATATCATATTAAAATATATAATTAATGTACATAAATGTATGTATTTAAAATATTAATCCTACTTAATATACACTATCATGATGCTGTCATCATCCCTTGCTGCTAATGATTTAAGTCACATTGTTCATGTGGATCTTACCAATGCAGTCACACTGTCTCCTATGCTACTCTAACCTCCCATCTTGCTCCCACAGGAGTTTTCCACTGCAAGCAAAGAGTCTACTGACCACTTCCAACATCTTGAATTTATGGGAGGCTTTTGTGAAGAATGATGGCAGAGTTCACACTGTTCTTCACCCATCTGTACGTGAAAGTGACAAACATGGTGGCTTCCAGGAAGATGATCTTCATTTGCCCACTAAGGGGCACTGAGTCTTAATTCAGCCAGGGGGAGGAGCAGAGGGAGAGAGAGAGAGAAGCAGACTTTGCACTGAGCAGGGAGCCCCATGTGGGGCTCGATCCCAGGACCCTGGGATCATGACCTGAGCCAAAAGCAGACGCTTAACTGACTGAGCCACACAGGCACCCGTCCCAGTTTCTTTTTATTGAACACCCAGTGCCCTGAGAGACCCCACCTTAGATTCTGTCCCCAGCTGAGTTTGCAGTTTGAAGAAAATTGGAGAAGATGCCACAGAAGCAAAGCATTCAGTGCAAGTGTCGATCTTGGTCTTTGCTGAGGACGAGTCCTTCCCCTGAGGCAGGAAAGAAGAGCTCTACCGCCCAACGCAGAACTGCTCATCTGGTACAGAGAAACTCCAGAACCTAGTAGAGGAAAGAAGAATGTGTTCTTAAGGGAACTTTAGATGCCTTCTAATAAATCTGATGTGCTTAAAACATCCCCGAGGAGTTTAAAAAAAGTCTGGATGTGTTTTCTCAAATAACTATTTAAAGCATATTAGAGTTTTTTAATTGCACCGGGGAATTTTCAAAGCATATCAGGACAAAACAGTAGAGTATAGGCCCCAATATGCTAATTAATAGATAGCTAGACCCCTGAAATAAAGCTGCAACACTCCATTAATCAGGCAGTAATTGAATTGGCACCGTGCTTTTGTGCAAACTACATGATAATTGAAAACGCAAACCTGGCAATGGTGAGGCTAAGGTCCTCCCTCCACCATGGTGGCTACCGGGGCATCCGGCTTCCTGTGGGCAGTGGGCCATTGACCTTCACTGCCAGGGGGCTCTGCAGAGGGAGAAAGTCAGCTGTTCTCTGATCCAGTGCAACTTTGTCTCCTGCTGAGATGGTCTTTTAGGTATGTGATATCCAGTGGTCTCATGCGTGACCCCATGGAAATACTCGTAATGGCTGATATGCTTTTCTCTGTTACCTAAAGACATCTGCCAATTAATGTGATTATAAAATAATAGTGAAGAACAGATGTTTCATTTGCTAATTTTATATCTGACTGTTTGAAAGCTAACTACCTGGGGATTTAACTGGCAAATACTACTTTGCTTACGAAAAAAGAAACAATGCATGCGTTCCCCCCCGCCCCCAACACACACAGCTGATATGGTCTAATTCTGGATATTGGTTGCCTATAGTAAGCACTCAGTGAGAGGGAGACTGATTGCTTCTAAATGAAGAGAAGAAAAATAGCATTTTAAGCCCTTTTTTCTACAAACAAAACATTAAACATATCGCTATACCCAAAAAAGGCTGTTACAATAAAAGAGTTTAGCTTGTCATACTGTGATGATAATGGGTGGAAAAAAGATGTGGATAAAATGAAGATTGACATGAGTTTTCCATCTAGAACTTTAAAACAAATCATATGGAAAAGCTGGGAGAACTTTGACATTTGCCCGCCCTCTAACTAGACAGGGGGAGCGTCAGGACCGCCAAATCACGGTGCAAGAATGAGCTTTGGGGGTCTGGCAAGAAATAGTGTAAGAAATTTAGGAAAAAATACTTAAGCAATATTATAATTAAATATTTTCATTCTACTCTGTGTATTTTCTTCCCCAGTGAAGGTGCTTAGAGTGTGAGATAGACCTGAGATGTGTTTTCCTAAGGCCAGGCTCTTACCTGAGTCAGACCCTTCTTAGAGCTCTGACCCCTTGCTGTCTCTGTGGCAAGAGGTCAGCTCTGGGTGGGAGTTCTTTTTACTGCTTATGTTATTAACTACTACTTAATAAAGTGTCAGTAAAGGGGAAAAAAAACAACAACCTCGGATTAGGGTATTAAATATGCCCCTACCTAAGTGATATTAGGCAATTTCCTTACCCATTTAAGTCCATTATCTGTCCAGAGGAATTTGTATAAGATTAGGGTTTTTTAAATCCTTTCTAAATTTGTGCCCCTTTGGTAAAAGTCATACCCTTAGTTTTCCTTTTAAATATTTCATATTTATGGGTACCTGGGAGACTCAGTAGTTTAAGCATCGGACTCTTGGTTTTGGCTCAGGGCATGACCTCAGGTTGCTGTGATCTAGGAGCCCCATGTTGGGCTCTGTGCACTCAGTGGTGAGTCTGTTTCTCCCTTTCCCTCTGCCCCTCTTCCCATTCACATACTGTCTCTCTGAATTAATAAACAAATTTTAAATTTTCTCATATTTATGTGTAGCCCCATTTGAAGAAATCCCAAATTGAAGTTACATGGAACATGGCTTGATTTCCAAACCTCAGCTTCCCCCCAAGTTTCTGAGAAGTGACTTCCACAATGGCCACCCGGCCACCTGTTCTCCTGTCTGCCCATCAGGAAACAGGTGTCCCGGAGCAGGCCCAGAGCCAGGGTCAGGACTTCAACGCCAAAAGGGAAGTTTTCACTGTGCCAGAATACCTTGTCCTTACAACCTCTCACTTGCAGATTGAACTTTGTTATCAGTAAATATATATAAAATTTTTTGGTTATTTACCATGTAATGTGATAGAACATTAGCGAGCACTCACCAATGACCATCAGTTCAGAACACCATGCCCATGCCATGGCTTATGAGTCTCTCTTCCATAAAACAAAACATCTGATGGTTGCTTTTCTTAGAGCTCTTCCTAAAGCCCAAAGGTGCTTGGTTTTACTTTTATATCTCAAGGTTTTATACAGTGAGTTTTTGTCATCTTGTGCTAGCAAGTGTGTTTTGTTTGTTTCTCCCTCTGTTCCCAAGCTTTATTCCTTAGCATCTGCTCTGGATCCCTTTTCTCTTAGGTTCACAGTCATTCATGGTCACTCATGGTCATTCATCATCCTGCAGAAGTCCATGCTCCAGTGTCTCTGTTCCAATGCACCGCCAGGGCTGAAAGTTCTCCACTCCTAGCTTGGCTTTTCTCTCAATTTTGGCTTAGAGTGGGCTTGGAATCATTTTCAAAATCTTGATTTCTTCTTACTTGATTCGCCCTTTGTTTTCTTTGTCTAGCTCAGATCCAAGACTTGTAGATTTTGCTCTAGAACAGAACTCTTATTTTCCCACTTCTCACCATCTGTATAGTCCCTACATTTCTGCAGGAGCTCGCCATGGGCTCTCTGCTTCCGCTCATGCAACCATACATGGAATCAATGTACAAACATAGATGGTCCTGGGGTGCCTGGGAGCTCAGTGGGTTAAGTGCCCTACTCTTGATTTTGGCTCAGGTCATGATCTCAGAGTCCTGGGATGGATCCCCCCTCTCTCTCCTCCTCCCTCTGCTCCACCCTTCCCTCTCTCCCTCTTTTAACAAAAACAAAAACAAATTATAGATGGCCCTTTTGAAGATGTAATCATATCTCACTTTCTCCACCCCTTTAAAAAATCTGCTAGTTGCTTCTCATTGTGTCTGGAATAAAATTCAAACTCCTCACCGTGACATAACAGACATTAAACCAAGATCCGGTCCTAATTTTCCTGCCTTATCTCTCCTGCCCTTCTTTCCCTCTCACTAACCTCCCCTTCATCAGTGACTCACTAATCACACATTTGCTCTTCCTCAGATATCACGGGAGGTGGGGGGGGTGTCTCTTGGCCTGTGAGTTTTGTGTTTATTATCCCTTTGTCTGGCACGCTCTTCCTTGGGTTTTGGGCATGGATGATTGCTTCTGTCTTTCAGGCTTCAGCTCAAGGATCATTTCCTTTTCCCTCTTCATAAAATCTCCTTGCCCATCCATATCACCTCCCACCTCTGCTTATTGTATACGTATGGCTTACCACAATCTCCGTTCTTCTGGTTCATCTGTTTACTTTTGTTATCGTCTGTCTCCCACTGCAAGACTGTACCTTTTGTGAGGACAGGAATTTTGGCGGTCCTTTTCCCTGCCACATTCTCGATGCCTGGGACAATGCTCAATACATACTTGCAAAATGGATAAAAACAATGTTTCCACTCTAAGCATATGTTTGCAGGCTGTGCAACTGTTGAGGAGAGCTTAGCCCAGTGGGAGACACAAACTAAGCATCTGGGTCTTGTCCAAGTATTTTCAGAAGAAGGGAAATCAGTGACTGCCCCCAAATTATATTTCTTTTGCTAAAAAAAGAAAAAAAACCCTCAATTTTTAACCAAAGTCTATCATATTTGACTCCATGGGAACAGGTAGAGGGAATCAATCTATTTTAAAACAAGAATAAAAGACAAGTCAAGCAGATTCTGTTTCGAGGGCTGCCTGATCATTCCACAAAAGGCCAGAAGGTAGTAAATATTTTAGTGTTTGCAGGCTCCACGGTCTTTGTTGGAACTATCCAGTTCTACTGTCGAAGTCAAAGAGCAGATGTAGACAAATGGATGGGCATAACTGTGTACCATTAAAACTTTATTGACACTGAAATGAAAATTTCATATAATTTTCAAATGTCATGAAGTATTATTCTTGTTTTGATTTTTTTCAGCCATTTAAAATGTAAAACCATTCTTTGCTCATGCACTGTATTAAACACTGGCAGTGGGCCACGTCCCACCTGTGGGCTGTTGTTTGCCAACCTCTCTTTTACAAGTATTGAATTGAACTTAACTCCTTCTTGTTTAACTTGCTAAGAAGTGATATTTGCCTTTAACTTAGAGTTTCCAGTTCCTCCCTCAGTGTATAGAGTGTGGGTCTTCTGAAGCCATTTGCATCTTGGGGCTCTGTTGGCTAAGAATACTCTGTGAGTTTCAAAGTCATTAATCCCTTGAAAAGCTAAAATGACATTATTTCTTGATGCCCCCAGAAAAATCTCACTTGCAGAGGGAGCGGAAGAAATGCCCCCTCTCTGTCCTAGCTTTCCCAGTGGGTGGCATCTGTCTTCTGAAGGTTATTTCCATAAATCAATATTAATCTGCAAACGTTCTACATCATTCTGTTATTTTACTCAATGTTACCCCATCTAGTCCATTGTTCCTTCCTTCCTTATCTCTTTCCTTCTGTGAGGAGGTTTATTCCTACTCTTCCTTTCCCCCGTTATATGTGTTTTCTGTGTTCTAGATCTGATCCCATACTATGTTGTCACCTTTTTATTGGCTGAACAATTGCAACCCCCCCTCCAAATCCTCAGTCTTTCCCTCTTCTGGATCTTTCTTCACATCCTTGCTCCAGATCCTGAATCCCACAAACCTTCATATCCATCCTGCCTTCCTTTAAACCATTGTCCTATTTAAGTCATTCCCATCATTTCCAACCTACTTAAAAAGCTGTTATATGTCATTTTATCACCACCTCTTTCAGTTACTACTACTGCCTCACAAATTCTCCTTGGAAAAAAAAAAAAGAGTCCGGTGCCTTGTTTGTGAACTTGCAATTTGACCAGGGCTGAACAGCGACATCTTCTCTCTACTCCATGCAGCACCAGTAGGAATGACTTTGAAAACAGTGGGAATGTGGCTGGAGGATCTTTCTTTCATGGCTTTTACCTGGCCTGGAAGTTGGAACTTGAACTTTCATGGGCTTCTTGGGTGACCACTGCATGATATCCGGGTGCCAGAGCAGGCATCAGAGAGACAGGAAGTGGAGCTGCCAGTTTCTTAAGGACAACAGAATGTTAATACTTTGGTGGGAGGAGAATTGGGGGAATGTGTTTAAAAACCTCTCCTTAAAATTCCTTTGGTATTAATACTATTAACTTCCATGTTTCCAGATCTGGTGGCTTCTTTTCACTATTTCTTCTATGTGACCCCTTCTCTTAGCTGACAATTATGGGCCCGTTTTCTCGACATATTCTCATGTCCTTTAGCACATGAGATGATGTTTCTTCTTTATCCTCTTTTAACCCTTGATTTATTTCTCTAGTTGTCAATTGCACTTTCCTTTCTTGTTCATGTATCTTAGATGTTGTTATTCTCCTGGGTTGCATATTCCAGCTTTTTCTCTTCTTTCTAGGCATTCTTATTGAGTCCTAAAGCACCAGTGAACAAACATCTATCCTCTGATGACACCTGACTTCTGCTTGAAATCCCATCCATTTTGCTGTGCTCCAGAATTTCTTCTGTAAATGTGCTACACAGTGCAAATATTCATATTAAATATGAAAACTTCACGTGTTTTCAGAAAAAGAGAAATCAGTAACTGCCTCCAAATTATCATTTCTTTCGTAAAACAAAACAAAACAACAACAAAAAAAACCCATCCATTTTCAATCAAATTTGACTCCCTGGGACAAGATATAGAGAAATCAATCTATTTTAAAGACAAGAATAAGAGAAAAATAAACTTCTGCCCAGAGTTACAAGCTGGCTATGTGGAACTTTCTCTGCCTCTTGAACACTGCCCATCCTCAAAGACTCTGTGCCCTTCACTCATGCTGTTTTCTATACCCAGATCACCTCTTGCTCACTTGGATGAGCTCCTATGCATTCTTCAAAATCCAGCTGAAACAGTTTAAAATCTATACCCAGATCACCTCTTGCTCACTTGGATGAGCTCCTATGCATTCTTCAAAATCCAGCTGAAACTGTGTAAAATCTCCCTGATTCCCAGGCAGAGGAAACTGCACCAAGGGGAGGCCCATAACACTTTGTTCTTCAAACATACAAGAGATAATCTCAGTTGCAATTTTATATGATTACAACCTTCAGTTCTGTTCAAGATGTTCAGCTCTGGCTCATGAACTCCTTATGCAGCACCAATGAAGGAATAAAATACGCCTTTAACTTAAAAAAATGTGGAGTGTTCATTTTCAGAAAAATCAAGATACAAATTAAAGGGAGTCACTTACTTTGGTGTGTTTTTACTTGCGTGAAACTAAACCTGAAGTTTTATTTTTGTTTCATTTGGATAGGGAATGGGAGCAGGTTAACCTTCAAGACACAGGGCAAACTCTGTTCTTTGGACTAGAAGAATGTGTCTTTCTACTTAGCTACTAAGGTGGCCAAACAGATTTATTGAGACAAAGTTCCTGTTTCCCCATTTGACTTTAACCAATTTTTGAGAAATATGTAATGTGTTAACTGGTCACTTGTCCACCTCGGACCATTTATAATTAAAAGTAAAACTGATAAACACTCGGTGTCCTTTATTGCCTGCTGAGGTGATCATGTGGCCAATTCCTGTAAAGAGAGAGATCTTAACCAATGATGTTGGTGAGTATTTTGAAACTATCATTATATGGCTTAGCTCTTTAATGCACCTATCTGAATAACATTAGCTATGCAAAGGACATCAGGGTAGCAACAACTGTTATGGTTTCAGAATCTATCAGAAGAAGCCCAGCTCCTTGATTCAAAAGACAAAGAAACCTACCTAGCATTTTTTTTTTTTTTAAACAAACAGTTTCATCCTATTAAGCATGTTGAATTTCCAGGCTTATACAAAGAAACTCTATACTTAGAGTTGGCCTGGTTTTTTTTTTTTTTTTTAAATTTAGTAACACATTGGGTAATATTTTCTTGAGCTGTCCTGTTTCTTTTAATCATTGTCCCCACCCCCTCTTCACTGGAGAATTTCCCATTATTCGGCAACATATGGATGAAACATTTTTTCAGTAATCATGTCTGAACAAAGTAATCATTCTCTCGTTAACCAATTATTCTTCAAAATCAAATGGAACAGACATATTTGCTAAGACAATTTACTCTAATACACCCTATGGAATCAGATCTCATATATCTTCTGTTCAAATAGTTTAATTCAAAGATCATAGTATAGATAACAGAAGTGGTTTCTTTCTTCTTCTTCTTCTTCTTCTTCTTCTTCTTCTTCTTCTTCTTCTTCTTCTTCTTCTTTCTTTTTGTGGTGCATTGACAACATTTGCTCTCAAGAAACCAGCTAGAGATGGAATAAAAATGAGGTTTTAGAAGGGAGGAAAGATAAAAGAATGAGAAGGTCTGGTTATGTACAGAAATCCCTAATCTATCCAGCTCCAAAAGACTCCTTCTTTCTTCTCTCCTGTGTCATCAAAAGTCTGTGATTTATTTCAGCTCCTCTACTTTTAGATGTTGGATCAACAGTCTGACCAAGGAGATGAGGAGTAATTGCTATGCCCAGATGTGTTTTCCAGAAGGATCCAACACGGTCTTGGGAAAAGGTAAATTATTTCAGAATTTCAGTGACCTCTCCAGTTCCAAAGGATGTCCAAAGGATATATCAAGGCATAGGGAAAATAAGAAAGCATTTTCAGGGTGTCATTGGGGTGGGAACAGAAGGGAAAGGGAGTCAATGCTCTTTTGTGTTTTGACCCCATGATATTTTGTTGCATGGTATTCTATGCGAATTTTTATTCCAAGTCATTCTGATGAGATGCACTTTGATACACAGATGCTTCCCCTCGTTCCTGCTTCATTTCTGTTTCTGACCAACTTTTTGGGAATCTATTTCGAACTTTCAGTTTTGCAGTTTCTGATCTTTTTGGCTTTGCAAATCAGAATGCATACCAATAGAACTCTGGATTTTCTGCCATAATTCAAGAAGCACCAAATATTTTCAGGTAGAGTCCTACTAACACAGTACAAATCATTAAGTCAAATCCTGTGTACCAAAATTTTTCAGTCCCAGCTTTTCTCCAGTTATCAGAAGAATATTTAGCTCACTACCCGATGAAACATCGAACACTTCCAAGTAATAGTCCTTCCTTGATAGCTAATGGGTCGTGGAAGTATAGCCAGAAATGTATCTTCTCTCTGTATCTCAGTTCTCTTTCCTGTAAAACAGGTTCTTCTGCTCCAAAATTCTATTCTTTGTGTTCATCATAAAGCACTTTTGCATATTTTCTAGACCAGCAAATAAGGACAGGTCTGCCGAGATCAAAAGTAACAGTAACAAAATACACAATCCCTTTAATTTAAACTTCACCTACTCACAAGTGGGAAAGACACACAAAAACCACACAACAATATCAGTATTCAATACTTCACATGATTATTTAAATGATCTCACATCCCTACACTGGTTTATCCATTACCAGTGCAGTGAGGTTTTACTTCCAACAACTTTTTTGAAGAAAAGTTCCTTGTCCATGCTGTTCAACGCCACAACTTAATCTCACGTTTAAGTCATTAATGACTGCCGCCACAGTTGTCTGCATGGCATGGATTTGGGATGACAGCTGTCACTGCAGCAGGATGCATTTTTTATAATAGTTTTATGATTCACCCTTTGAGATGAAGATTTGGACACCTGATACCAGCCTGTGATTTTCCCCCTGTAATTTGCAGAATGGGTAAAACCAAATAACAGCCTCTAGGACTCATAGGTCTTATGCCAAGTGTTTCAGAAATGACATCGGTGGGAATTGAAAACCATATTCATTTTTTTTTTCTAGTAGATGCTGATCACTTTCATTTACTAGCACTAGTTGATGATGGGAATGGGGAGGCTGGCTTTCCTTCAAAGTCATAGCAAAGCCATAGTTTTTCTCCCCATTTCATTTTTACATGATTATGGAGGTGTTTACCGATGTTATGTCAGCTTGGTGTCAGCAATTTTCATGACAAATATGCGGTCTGTAAAAAAATATACATTCGACAGTACACTAAGCATGCTCTCCTTAAAATCTAGAATATCCTTTAAAATATTTGGCTTGTACATGTGGACAATTTAAATGCAAGTAAGAAGGGATATAAGTTAAGCAAGGTTGAATTTTTTTATATAGCTTAATAATGACAATGCACAAGCCAACAGCAAAGAGGAAGACTTTGACCTCCCTTGACTTTAGGTGTTTTCCTAAGTTTGGGCTTTGATCAAACAGATTGATTCAGGCTTCTAGAGGTCTGTCTGTCCTCAGCCCAGGTTCAAAGTGCCCCCTCCCTCCAGACTTGGCTTTCTCTCTCCCACTCTTCTATGACCGGTTCCCTGAAAACATCGAACTGGGAATCCTTCTGAGCCATTGGCATTGATGAGGGAAGGTGCAAAAGCAGGCACCATCATTCCTGTCTTAGCAGTGAGATCAACAAAGAAAGCATTTGGTACCCTGCAGGGGCCTGGGATTACAACCCTGGTATAGACAGAATAGTGTAAGAGAAGATGGGCTGCTGCTTTGTGAGTAGGAACAATTTATGTGAATTCTTAGAACCATGGCCCGCCTGACCTATGTCAAGAGGTCAAGGCCACGAACCGACATAATGAGGAGAAACTACCAATATCTCCTGAGATTCGTTCTCAGTGAAATGAACTGAAGGCAGATGGAAGAGATGTACTAAAGTTCTCTGAGCCAAAAGGGGATGGCGGGGGGGACTTACACTCTGCTCATGCATTCCTCAGAGACTAACCAGGTCTCTCAAAGGCAAAAACCTCAGTCTCCTCCCACTCAGCAGGAGGCATCCTGGGATGAGATCCTCTGGTCACTTGGTAGAGTTGGAACCAGTCCCAGTGAAAGAGAGGTATGTGGAAGAGATGGGCAGGAATGAGGAGGCAGGGGAAGCATGACCTCTTGGTGTTTGGGAAAAGAGTGTCTGAGGATTTGTGAGAAGCTGAAAAGAAATACGAACTTAGTCATATGGTAGTGAGGAAAACCAGAGAGAGCAAAATTACCAGTTTTTAGTAGTAGTCACAGGAGATGTTACAGTGATCCATGTATCAGATCATCCAAATGAAAGCAAAGGGGCCATAAAAATAAAACCTCGAAGCCACTATGGCTGCTGTCTATTGGTATATGATGGCAAAAGGATAAGAACTACTTGCAGCTTAAAAAAGAAAAATCCCCAAATATAGTGCATCCTTTATTGAAAATACTGTTAAAATATGAGCTACAGGACAATTGAAGGACAATTGATAACGTCGTTTAGGAAAATCAGAGATAGAGTGTTTTGTTTTTTTTTTAAAGATAGAATTTGAAATTGATTTCTTCTTAAAAAAATCTAAAGCATTTGTAAATCTTAGAAGTAATACAACTAGGGTCACTTGGGTGGCTCAGTGCGTTAAGCCTCTACTTTTCACTGAGGTCATGGTCTTAGGGTCCTGGGATCAAGGCCTGCATCAGGCTCTCTGCTCAGCAGGGAGCCTGATTCCCCCTCTCTCTCTCTGTCTGCCTCTCTGCCTACTTGTGATCTCTCTCTCTGTGTCAAATAAATAAATAAATAAATAAAAAGAAATAATATAATTATTAATCTGTCGTGTGAATGTATAAAGTGCTGGGGGGCATTGGACTACAAGACTCTATCCTCCATACAATTAAAAATAAATGCCAATGAATGTTACCAACTTAGACGTTTTCCTGTATTCTAATCCCCATAAAGGCAGTGGGGATATGCAGAAACAATATAGGTCTGGAGTCTAAGTATGTAGGGTTCGCATTCCACTTGCACTGGCTGTGGACCTCGGGTTTGTTGCTCAACTAACCTGAACTTTGCTCATTTATTCTTCAGAAAGTAGAAATAAGAATACATACATCAGAAAGCTGATAGGAGGATTAATTTCCATGACATTTATAACTGGTTTAGGTCCCATCTCTGCTTTGAGCAGATGTGAAAAGAATTGACCTTTCTCCCATCAATATTCAACATTGCTCTTGGATCTCTGCTCCTAGTCCCTTAATGAAATCTTGGGTGGGTTTCTTAACTTTTTGATTACATTGAATATTAAAACACTGTTTGACTTAACACGTTAGCCTGAAATTTGATTTAACTCTGTTCCTTCACCCAAATGCCAAGATCAAGTCGAACTGGAAACTACATAGAGCATGGTATGATCTCTCTCTAGGTGCCTCTTTCTGTCCAAGGACTAGCTATGCTCATGTGTCCAGAAGGGATGGAAAGAGAGGGAAAGGAACTTGTGTCTGTAATTAGCTGGCTTCTCTGGTTGTGTTCTTCCTGTTAGTTAATGCTGCTTCTCTGGCTCTCACTGAAGAGATCGTTGATATCTTCTGTCCCAACCATCTAAGGAGGGTTCACATGAACATTCTCCAGTGGGGTTGTTGTACTGCACAGTGCCCGATGTGGAAGGTGGGGGTGTAGCTCTGTTGGGCATCTCCAAACCCTCTGCTGGCTCTGTGTTCTAAAGCCTCTTGGGTTGAGTGGTAGATAGATGGCCCAAGTCTACCTATCTATGATGGGTCAACCTCTTGACCATGGAGGTCCATAAAAGTACCTACCTTGTCAGACTGGGGGAGTGTGGGCTTTTCCAACACCACAGCTTTTCAGTTATCCTCCATCTGTCCACATAGGCGAGGGAACATGTTAACAAATTGACTGGACTTCCTGCTGGAACTCTACATGGGAAACAAGAATGCAGTGTCTTCGTCATGCACCTCAGTACTTAATAAGTAGATTTCTTGGACCTTTACTTCACTTGACTTGGGGGAAGGGACATTTCCTCCTACAAAGGAAACTAGTCTTCCCCCAGTCCATGACTCTACGGGGTCAGCAAGGACTGAAGCTGGATATCCAGGGGGATGACTGGGTGACTGTTCTTTTCACCATTCCCAGTAAGACCTCCAAAATACTGTGGGGTGTGAATGGCTTGCTTTCTTAATTTCCATCTCTCCGCTTATATTATCTATCTGTGCTTTCATGTTTTCCACTTTGTCCATTAGCACCCAAAGCTAAAGGAAAAAGCCAGCATTAATCATAATTATCTTAAATTCCTGGTCTGATAATTCCAAAATCTCTGTCAGATCTGAGTCCAGTTCTTAGACTCACATTGTCTTTCTGGACTGTGGTTTTTTGCTGTTGTTTTTTGTTTGTTTGTTTGTTTTGTTTTGTGTTTTGCCTTTCATCAGGTATTATAACATTTTGCTTTTTTTCTGGAAAACCAGACAGGTTGTACTGGGTATGAAGAGCTGGGGAAAATAGGCTTTTAATTGAGGTTTTATGTTTACCTGGCTAGGATTTTGGCTGTGTTTACTATTTGCTGTAGATATATTCTCAGAGGCTATACTTGCCTCTAGTGTCCTTGTTTTGTCTTCTCTGTTGTTTTGGGTTTCCCTAGAGATTCCTTCTTAAATAGGGTCTAAGCTTTAGAATTTTCTCTGTTTAATCCCCAGGAGCCCTACTGATGTGATGATAAGGTATTGGGGGAGGAGGTGTGTTCTGTAATCCTGTGATTAGGTCCAAGTGTAAGTGAGTCTGAGCAAGTCCCTTACCACATCTTGAAAACTAGAGGGACCTAGAATTGGACATTTGCTTTTGGGTACAATATTGGGTAACCATATGTTGGTTAGGCTATGGTAAAAGAGTTTCCCTTGAGGGAAGTCTTTTGTTAAGGGGAAGAGAAAGCTTGAGGTATATTTCAGGTGGTTGCTTTTCTGTCTCTTAGTGCCAGAAGAGGACTTTTCCCTCATTTTCATAATGAGAACCTAAGTGGACTCCTACAAGTAAACCTCATACAGTTTAGAAGCCTCCCCAAGGCTGGGACTCTCCATCCAACCCATGCCCAGCTTCCAGCAATTAGTTCACTTTCCTGTAACTGCCTACCAGTTGCTGGCTCCAGCATGGATTTTGCTCCCAGTGAGCTTGGATTTTCTCTATGCACCTGTCTACCCAACTTCTGAGCTAATGGTTTCTTCTGTGACCTCAATCCTCTGATGGGTCTAAAAGGAGGTGATTTTCAGGGCACCTGGGTGGCTAAGTGGGTTAAGCCTCTGCCTTCGGCTCAGATCATGATCTCAGGGTCCTGGGATCCAGCCCCACATTGGGCTCTTTGCACAGCAGGGAGTCGGCTTCTCCCTCTCTCTCTCTGCCTGCCTCTCTGCCTACTTGTGATCTCTCTCTCTGTTACATGAAGAAATAAAAAATATTAAAAAAATAAATAAAAGGAGGTGATTTTCAGTTTGTTCAGCCTTTTTTTTTCTTCTTGTGAGAATGGTAGTGATGATTTCTAATATCTTTAACTGTTGGGCCAGAAACCATAAGTCAATAGCTTGCTCTTAGCTGTGTTTCCTAGTGCCAATATATTTATATAAAAAACCTGGTATTGGACCTGGGACACAGTAAATAAACCATTCTGAAAAAAAAAAACAACTTAGCTTTGTTTTATAAATCCTTTAAAATTGAAGTTGAAGGTGTAGCAGAAGTCATGGCAACATTACTTTGAATGCAAAGAATTGTAAGTCATAAAAATGTAGCAGGGATCAATGTATGTAGCCAAGACCATGTTTTTTTTTTTTTTTTAATATTTCCTTCTATTACCATTATGAAGATTTATGACTTCTAATTTTTTCTGAATAATTGTTAAATATTTAGCTTCCTGGAACAAAAGTAAAAGGCTGACAGGAATGGAAAAAAACATTGACAGGTCACTGAGATAGTTGTATTTTATGACAGTCCTTTTTGAACACTAGCCCATGGGAAGAGCCCTGACCTAACACTCTGCTTCAGTCCATATCTAGTCAGAATGTCTGTCTGGGGCCAAAGTGTGACCTCAAAGAGAAGAGATGGAAGGCTCTGATTTACTGTCTATTCCCACTGTCAAAAGCAGGGGGGATCTATCTATCTATCACCTATCTATCTATCTATCATCTATCTATCTATTATCTATCAATGTATCTATCATCTATCACCTATCTAGGTAGCTAGAGAAATCCCAACTATGGTGTTTCTGTTGTGCTCTCCTGCATGAAAACTGCCAGTGTTTTGAGTGGAACGTTAATTTCAGAAATTACGTGGATGGCCACCAACAAGGATGACTCATCATTTGAACTTCTAGAGAGTTTTGTAAAATGTGCTTTGGAACCAACTTGTGGGGGATGAGAGAGGAAGAATTTATTCATCAGCTTGTTATTAGTCAATGGTTGCTGCATGACCACTGACATCCCCCTGACCTTCCAGAGAGCACCCAGAGGGTGCCTTTCTGAGACTGAGCTGTCAGAGAGGCAGGGCGAGGAGGAGCACAGTTGGGGGTGAAGCTCATCTATGGTACATGCATGTGAAGCTGGTCCTAGCCAAGTTTGGGGTGTGAGTCGATGTGATAGTCAGGTACAAGATGGTGGGACAGCTCTGGTAATAAGTTGCATTGTACAGGAATCAGCCCCATTTCCTGGTGGTCCAGCAGTGATTACAGAAATCTTGAAAGTGGAGCCAAGAAGGAACCAGCTGTTTTTCTTCTATTTTCTCTGAATACTAAAACTTAAGAGAAAAGCAAACAAACAAAAAAACTGTGTTCATCTGTCTCAAACAACTGGACGGACCTAAATACTATTACCAGGTATTTTTTTCAGGATAAAATGTATTGCCAAAATAAGCTATCCAGAACATTTTCCTGAGCAAAGAACAGAAGGTGCTATTAAGATTTACTTATTTAAATTACTCAAATTTCAGAGTATGTTTAGGTAAAGAGAAGCAGTTTCCTAGTTAGTAAATTTAGGTATGGCTTTATGTCCACAAATAGTAATCTTCTTTTCCTCTCTCTCTGTATACAAGTATATGTATTGAGGTATGCATATATACTGAGAAAAATACATAGTTATAGATGCAAATATGTGTATTTATTTACACACAAGGACACACATATACACACATATATGCACATATATACATATACATGCATATCTATACACATACACATATACATATATATATATTATGTGTATATATACATATATATGAGTATATAAGTATATGTGCTTCAGAAGGAGAAAGGAAGAAAGAAGGAAAGAAAGAAAGAAAGAAAGAGAGGGAGGAAGGAAGAGATGGGTATGTTTATAACAGAGAGAAATGTGTATACACATATACATACATATATACAGAAAGACAGAGATTTCTTTCCCTCAAAATGGGACCTCTCAGCTCAAGTATAAGAGACATAAACAGAATAAACTGAAGACATACTTTAAAGGTTAAAATATAGAGAATTTAGTTTTCTTGTTAGATGTAGATTTTTCCCATGGTGTTTTCTCTGATAGCTAAGATTTAACATTTACTGATGTCCTTTCAGCAAAAGGAAAAAAAAAAAAAAGCAACTTCTTCACTTTTGTATTTCTAATTCCTTGTTCAACCTTTCAAACACATCTCCTTTCATCAAGGACTACCTAAATTCCCTCACGGTCCCACCTCATCTTTATTCTTTTTTGCAAAATAGATGAAAGAATACATTTAATTCTTAAGATTACATCATTTTGTCAATAAATTATCCCTCTCTGTCTTTCAACATTCTCCTCTCCCTGATGCTGACCCCTTGTCCCTTAGTTCTTCGAAAAATGTTCTGATATTTATCTAAACTTTTCTGTAATCTTCCTTTCATTTTTCACCTTTGCTTTTGTGATATATTTTTTACACTTGAATTCCTTCTATAATCTCCTTGGTTCCTTCTATACGTAGTGTTTTGTATTTCACATATTCTTCTCTCTGACCCTGATTATTTTCTGCACCTCCTTATTTATCCCTGTTGACCTTGAACCATTCTGAACATATTTATTGGTATGTGACATTCCCAACCTTTGGGTAGACATTAATTTGTCATCTAATATTTTCCATTTCTCTTATCCGGCCTTTGAAGAATTCCATTACCTTATCCCACTGGTTGCTCCCACCTCTTATCACACTTCTGTAAAGAATGCACCCTTTTGAAATGTTGCATTTTTTACTATTCAGTATTTGGATCCAAAGCAGGATCACTTATATTGCTGAAGTCACTGTTTCATAGTGTGTTGTCTGTAAAGGTCCTAAACTGGACATAGAAATGTCATATTTTTTGGTTAATTTTCCTTAGACAAGAAACGTAGATTGTGGAATTTAAATAGGTTTAGTTTCTCTTACCAATAGAGGAAATGTGATGACCAGGTTCATTACCTTTATATAATTGGAAATAATTGCAATTTGACTCATCCAAGGTAAATAGTGGGTTCATTATCAAATTTATGCATATGCTGCACATTTCTCTTCCTTCCTGCAGTGACCTTCCGCTCACAATCAGCCATTGTCCTACTTTGACCATTTTCCCTAAACTTTCTTTGAGTCTCTGGCATTATATGCATCTGGGGGCTATAAGTACTTTTAAAAGCAATTGATATAAAAAATTGTACTCTAATCAAATACATTGTGCCTTTCCTTTCATAAATGTATTGCTTTTCTTTAAAAAAAAAAAAAGGAATTTTCAGGGTGCCTAGGTGGCTCAGTTCATGATCGCGGAGTCCTGGGATCGAGCCCCACGTTGGGCTCCCTGTTCAGCGGGAAGCTTGCGTCTCCTTCTCCCACTCCCCCTGCTTATGCTCCCTCTCTCGCTGTGTCTCTCTCTGTCAAATAAATAAATAAAATCTTTAAAAAAATTAAAAATTGAAAAATAGGAATTTCCTTATTTGAGAATATTTCCTAGAAAGTCAGCTTAAATATTACTGACATATTTTTTTTCTTTCTCAACTCTGATCTCTGGGCATGTTTTTTTTCTACTTTCTCCAGCTAAACTGAATTTCTTTTTATTCTTTACAGAGAAAACTCATCAAATTCAGCTTTTGTCAAGAAGTCTTCTATGAAAAGTGAATTGCTGATTTTTTTTTTTCTATCTCCAGGCACAGATCCATGTTGTAAGGATAGCGACGTGTTTATACAATTACACACACAACAATTTTTCTTTTTGCTAGCGCTGTGTTCATTGTCCAGTGACAATCAATAGCTGAAAACTTGAACGTGTTTTAGATCAGAAACTTACTAAGAAAACAAACATCATATATACATGGGTGTCCAGGTTATGATTAGAAAGGTTCAGGGGTACAATGTAAAGGAAGAGTGTTAGGAATGTTAGGACTACTCCAGCCTGATTCAAATATGAATTCAGTGACTTACAATGGACCCAAAGACAGGTTCCCTCACCTCTCTGAATCAACATGTCAGTATTTGGAGATAATTATCTGTGCTGCTCACATCTGTTGCTGCAACAGTTAGACCTAGCATTTGAGGCCAACTGCCATTTGAGAGTTGGCTGGTAAGTGGTAAGTACAATATTGAACATATTTAAGAAACACTATTAATTGTGATAGAAAATATTCATAGTTCTTGAGTTATTTCACAGATCCTCCAAAGAATTTGTCTTATATTACCAATCAAATATCCTGTGAGTTGGACAACAAAACATTATCATTCTTATTTTACATGATTTACAGGCAACTTGCATCTAGAATGAACTTAAATTTAACTTTTTAAGGTTTTAAATAAATCTGGGACTCTGAGGATAAATTTGCAATTTTGCTTTCCTGAACTTTAAAATGCTAAACATTAATGTTTAGTGATTCTGAGTTTATGATTGTATGAAGGAAGGCTTCTGATTTAGTAGATCTAAAGCAGGGTTGGGAATTTGCATTTCTAATGAGCTCCCTGGGTGATGCTGATGTTACTACATGTTCCAGGAACCAACATCACAATCAGAATTTTTCCCTTACCTCAAAGATCTTTCTCTAACTACCCCTTTAGAGTTCACCCACCTCTTCCCACCTCCCCCACTATCCTAAACCAAAGACAAATGCGAGTCTGTTTTTCAACTCTAGTTTTACCATTATGAGAATGTTTAATAAACGGAATTATATAACTTGCCACCTTTAAAGAGTCACTCAGCCTAAGATTCTGAAAGTTTATCCAAATTATTGGGTGTATCACTAGTTCATTCCTTTTCATTACTGAGTAACATTCCATGATGTGAGTGTATGTGTTTGTTTAAATAGTCACCAATCAAGAGATTTTTTTGGTTTTATTGAGTTGGAGGCTATTACCAGCAAAGCTGCTATGAACAGCATGTGCAGGATTTAGTGTAGATAGAAGTTTTCATTTCTCTGGGACAAATGCCAAAGAGTGCAGTGCTGGGCTGTATGGCGAGTGTATCTTTACCTTTTAAAGAACTGGCAAACTTGTTCTGGGTGGTCACCAGCAATTCCTATCCACATCCTGCCTAACATTTGATTGTTACTATTTTTCATTTTAGACATCCTGACAGGTATGTAATAATATCTCATTGTGGTTTTAATTTGCATTTTTCTGATTTGTCATCTCTGTATCCTCTTTGGTGAAATGTTTCTTCACGTCTTTTGCTCATATTCTTATTGGATGGCTTATTTTTTGACCCTTGACTTTTGAGACTTCTTTATACATTCTAGGTATGAGTTCATTATTGGATATGTGGTTTGCAAGTATCTTATCCCAGATTGTAGCTTCTCCTTTGTTTCTCTTAACAGAGCTTTCTCAGAGTGGAAGTTTTTTATTTTGATAAGGACCAGCTTACCAATCATTCTTTTTTGGATTTTGCTTTTTGTATCATGTCTAAGAATTTATTACCAAATCCTAAGACCTGAAGATTTCCTTTTCTTCCCCCTAAGCATTTTATAGTTTCATATTTTATATATAAATCTATGTTCCATTGTAGACTTTATGTAAGGTTGAAGCTTAGGCAATTCTTATAAATTTTTATTCTTTGCTTATGAACATCCAATTGCCCTAACACCATGTGTTAAGAAGACTAGTTTTTTCTTCATTAAATTGCTTTTGCATCTTTGTCCAAAAAGTTGGTCTTACTATATTGGGCTATTTTGGAATTTTCTATTCCATTTCATTCATCTATGTATAGATTGACAATTTGATACAGTATTGATTACTAGCCTTAACCAGTGGAATGATTCCTCTTATTTTACCTTTAGTTTTTCAAAATTGCTTTATTCTAACTCCTTTGTATTTCCATGGACGTTTAAAATAAACTTCTCTATATCTATGAAAAAATCTTGGTGGGATTTTGAAAAGAATTGCATTAAACTTTTCCTGGGGGTTAGGGAGGAGAATCAACTTTACTAAGTTCCGAATCCATGAACATATTATTTTTTCTCCATTTATTTTTTCTCTTTGATTTTTTTTTCTCCTCAGTGTTTTGTTCTTTTCAGCATTCAACTCCTATACTTTAGATTTACATCTATGTATTTTAATTTTTTGGATGATTACAAAGATTTTTACAGAAATCATGTTATTTGCCAATAGGGACAGTTTTATTTCTCTCTTTGTGTGTTATGTACTGTATTTCCTCTTGCCTTGTGCTGGGTAGAACTCCCAGCACTATTTGAATGACCAGAAAAAGAGGACAGTCTTGTCTTTTTCCTGATTAGAGACAAAGCATTTACTCTTTCAGCATTAGATATAGAGTTAGTTATATTTTTTTGTGGGTTTTTTTTTAGCCAAATGAAAGAATTATCCTCTATTCTCAGTATTCTGAGGGCTTTTTATCATAAACATATATTGAGTCTTATCAAATTCTCTTCCTCTATTAAATTACATTATCATTTGATTTTTATTTTCTTTAGGCTGATACTATTAAGAACTATATTGATTGACCTAAGTGTGCACCAGCCTTCCATCCAAGGAATAAATACTATTTGATAATCATGTGTGTATGCATATATATCTGTATATCTGTGCTAATATTTTAGCGATTTACATCTCTATATTAAGAGAAGTCTGCAGCTTTCAATTTTGGTATTGCCTGACTTTGGTTATCACTGTCATGCTGGCTTCATATAATGAGTTGGGAAGTGTTTTCTGGAATAAATTGTGTAAAATTGGTCCTGCATCTTCTTTAAATGCTTGATAGAATTATCCAATTAAACCATCTGGGTCTGGAGGATTTTTTTTTTAATTATAAGTTAAGTTGTTCAAATAGTTCTAGGGCTATTCAAATTATGTATTTTATATGGGCAATTTTGTGTCATTTGTGGTTTTTTAATGAATTGATCCAATTCTTCTAAGTTGTCAAATTTCTGTGTGTGAAGGTGTTGGTAGTGTTCCATTTCGGCATTTGGATTTCTGCAGGGTCTGTAGTGATATTCCCTGTTCCATTCCTGTTACTAATTTATGTCTTCTCTCTTTTCTCTTCCTTTTTTTTTAGTCAGTCTAGCTGAAGTTTTGTTTATTGATTTAATATTTCATTGATTTTTCAGTTTTTTCCTGTTTTCAATTTAATTGCTTTTTTGGTATTATCTTTTTCTTTCTTTTGCTAGCTTTATGTTTATTGTACTCTTATTCATCTAGTTTCGTGAAGCAAGGTCTTAGATTTTGCTATAAAGTTTCTTTTCTAATGTCAGTGTTTAGTGTTATAAATTTCTCTCCTACCACTGCTTTAACTATATTCCCCCATTTTAATTTGTTGTATTTTTATTTTCATTCTCTTCAATATACTTTTAAAAATTCCATTGAGACTTTTTTCTTTGACCCATGGATATTTAGAAATATGTTGTTTAGTTTCTAAATGTTCTGTCTTGCTAAGGCGTCTTTTTCCTGGTGCTTTGTTTCTAGAGAGTAGGATTGCCTTGGGGCTCTTTTTGACTATACCCTTTGTCTGTACCTTTACACGCTGCTAGTTTCTCCAGACTATAAATGGAGATACAAAAGGGAAAAAGAAAACCCAAGGAATTCATTCCTGTGTCATTCCTAAAACACTAGAGTCCCTAGACTCTCTTCCTTCTCTGTCTACCTGTTGACATCTTATGTTTGTTTTGTATTTTATGTCCAGGTGTGAAGAATGGTGAAAGCTACATTTACTCCAACTTCTTCTAAGAGTTACCTTTAAAAATTTCTATTGGCCTTTTTTGAGAGTTCAGTACCAATTCTGTGTTTTCTGACACCAACTACTGTGTTGTTGTATTGTTTTTTCATTTAATGGGACAAAGAGAGTTGGCAAGTATAACAATACATGTCAGTTATGGAATTTCTCACCTTGGCTCCCATGAAAATATTCAGATACAGGAATTATCCTAACTTTTCAAAAATTTTTACTCATATTACAGCACAGACCTCATAGCTAATCTTATCATTGATTTGATTCCATTTCCTACGTTTTAAAAAAAATCTTTTCTATGTGAAATTGTGCACATTTCCACATTCCTTCAGGTTTCTTCTATTTGTTTATACCTCTTAATGCTTTTCTTTATAGCTGCTAAACTCTGGATATATTTTTAGTCTTGTTAGATTTTATTTTTTTCTTTAGTCCCTTGCATTGTCTCAGAGATGGGAAAGAATGTGACATCTATTTTACCAGCTAATATTATTTCTTCCCTGTTCACCTACTTCTTAGTACAGATTTTTGTATAGAATTAAAATATATGCCTTCTAAAGATGTGCGTCAGTCACAAGCACCAAATAACAATAAAATGGTATGAGGAGGATGGTTATAAAGATTCACCCCATGTCACTATCTGAGTTTTCTCTCAACTAATGAAATATAGCTCAAATCCTCTCCCCCTTCTCTTCAATGTGCCATAGTTTCTATCTAGAATTCAGACAGCTCCTGAAATTCGAGTTTGTTGTTTGAAGATATCTCAAAGGAATAGAGCGTTTGGTCTTCTATAAACCATCCTAATGATGTTGCCTACATGTTTTTGTGTCTTAATTTTGCATTTTTAAAAGGTTTTTGCCCTATGAATACATGAATGGTTAAAATTCTCTCTCTCTCTCTCTTTCTCTATGTGGGTGTGACTGTCCATAATTTGATCCTAATTTGATTTACCCCTTATGTTCTGACAGACAAATATTGCCTCTTTTAATTGTAAGCCTGAGCTTCGCTAAACACTTAAAACTGTTCCTTTCCATGTTATGTAGCACAGTACTCTACAAATGAGATAATAAATGCTTTTTAATGATGATATTTACTTTTGTTTGGAAAGAGCACAGAACATAACTCTGGAGACAGCACTTTTGGGTAACAGGCATGTAATAACTTACTTAAACCTTCTTTTAGTAATTTCATCAACATAAAGAAGAAGTATAGTAACAGTGATATTTAGAATTCACTGGAAGGGAAATATATAATTTGGCAGGCCTGACAGAATGGTAAATGTATTTGAAAACTTTGGTGAGTTTCCTCCCAATTTATGAAAAAGATTTCTACAGTGACAGAGTACACCCAGCAAAACCAACCTTTTCAAAAAAAAAAAAAAAAAAAGTAAAATAATCTTAAAACAAGGGGCAAAAAGGAGAGAAAGAAACCTCTCATAACCTGTTCAATTTAGTAATACTTACTGTTTTGCATCAGATAACTTTCCCTGTGTTCAATATGACTGGGAATTGAAAAAGTTTTATTAGTTGCAATACCAAAACTTAGATAGACAGAGAAGAAACAGAGTTTACCACATCTTCCATCAGGCACCATCTTGGTAAGAGTTTTCCAACTGAGATTACTGAAGCATTAGGGAGACAATGAAAAAGATTCTGGGTAGCAGATTGAGAGGAGAGGACAGAGTGGTAAAGAGGGTGTACATCAGATAAGAGGGAAGAAGAAGCAATGTGGTTAAAGTCTGGTAGATATTGCAGTAGAGACATGGGTCTTTGCTTAGAGGGTGACAAGGAGACAGGTTGAGAATTTTGTTGGAATACCATTGTCAATACAGTCTGCATAGACATAGGATTTGTAGTAACAAATGCATATTTATAAAAGCTAAATAGTGGTTAAATAATTTTTGTTAGGATTTTTAGTGGGTGAAGAACTGGCCACACATCCTCAACTGTTGATGAACCCAAACTGCCAGTAAAAGATTTCATCCTGTGACAGTCCTCAGCCTGATATCCCTGTTATTGATTCAACAATAATTTTGCTGACCTGATTCTACACCAGGTATTCAGTCAGAAGGCCAGAGAGAGCACATCCCCAATTAACATGGAAAATGATTTATTCTGAACTAAGAAAGATATGTCCTCTTATTGATTTCTTTGATAGGTCCCACACCAGAATATTAATTTATTTTATTTGCAGAGAGATATATACAAAGTATTTATTATAAGGCAGAGACTATTATAATCTTTCAAGTTTAAAAAAATCTTCCAATTTTTCACTTTTTGAACTATCACCTATTTGATGACATACCATTTTAATTTTTGTTTCTGAAAGTTGTTTTGTGCTTCTATACCTCTCTGAGAATATTTGTTTTTCATTTCCTTTTAGAAAAGATTCCTTTTGATGTGAATATACGTCATTATTTGGATATTATTCAAAGAAAATCATTATTTAAGATCCTCAGAGGTAATGGATATGTCCTATAAACTCTTGTGTATGCAGTCAATTGATATTATGTCTGATACTGAGTTTGAAATTTTGGTGTAAGAGATCTCTCTGTGTTACAGAACCAGATAGGAACTGAATAGGAGATAAAATATTAGAAAGGAAACAAGAACACTATATTAAATAGCAGAGGAATACAAGGTAAGAATAAAGTTGAAGAAGGTAATAATGGCCTTAATATTAAAGGCAAGGCCACTAGGTAGGTGATGTGAACTGGAAGTTATATTATAGCTTTAATGAGTTGGCATAAAGAGTTATAAGGAGATAAAACTTCATGGACCAGAACTGCCCAAAATGAGAATTTTTTTTAATATGGAGCAAGAAATACAATTATTGTTAAGAATATTGTAAGTTGTCTTCTTTCTATTTTTATTTTCAATCAGTCATATGTGGTGCTTTCTTTTTCGTTTAATTTTGATTTTCTTTTGACAGGATTTTCTTATACTGTTTAATTTTTTGTGCCAGTTTTTTATGTACAATGTAGTTCATTAACATATAGTGTAATATAGGTTTCAGGAGTGGAATTTAGTGATTCATCACTTATATATAATACCCAGTGCTCATCATAACAAGTCCCCTCCTTAATGCCCATCACCCACTTAACCCATGCTCCTACCACCTCCCCTCCACCCCTTTTTTTTTTTAAAGATTTTATTTATTTATTTATTTATTTGACAGATCACAAGTAGGCAGAGATGCAGGCAGAGAGAGAGAGGAGGAAGTAGGCTTCATGCTGAGCAGAGAGCCCGATGTGGGGCTCGATCCCAGGATCCTGAGATCATGACCTGAGCCTAAGGCAGAGGCTTTAACCCACTGAGCCACCCAGGTGCCCTCTCCCCTTTTTTCTTGATGGCTGAGTGATATTCTAATGTGTGTACATATACTACATCTTCATTATCCATTCATCAGCTGATGGATATTTGGGTTCTTTCCATAATTTGGTTACTGATGATAATGCTGCTATAAACATTGGGGTGCATGTGCCCCTTGGATTCAGTATGTTTGTATTCTTTGGGAAATATCTAGTAGTGCAATTATTAGATCATAGGGTACTTCTGTTTTTAACTTTTTGAGGAATCTCTACACTGTTTTCCAGGCTGGCTGCACCCATTTGCATTCCCACCAATACTGTAAGAAGGTTCTCCTTTCTCTGCATCCTCATCAACATTTGTTGTTTCCTGTGTTATTAATTTTAGCCATTCTGATAGGTGTGAGGTGATATCTCATTGTGGTTGTGGTTTGTATTTCCCTGATGATGAGTGGTGGTGAACATTTCTTCATGTATCTGTTGGACATATGGATGTCTTCTTTGGTAAAATGTCTACTCATGTCTTATGCCCATTTCTCTTAACTGGATTATTTGTTTTTTGGGTGTTTAGTTTGATAAGTTCTTTATAGATTTTTGATATTAACCCTTTATCAGATATATCATTTACAAATATCTTCTCCCATTCCATAGGTTGCTTTTTACTTTTGTTGATGGTTTCCTTTGATATATGATGTTTTCAATGCATTACACTCTTCTAAGGCATTTACCATAGGAATCTGAACATAGCAACACCCCAATTTTCAAGAAATTTATAGTCTTTCCATACTCTAAATACATAACTGATGAACTATTTATATATTTGAAAAAATAAATTAGTGCTTTATATTTTTTTCTATTTAAGAAGGTTTCTTTTTTCCTTGTTTTATAAGAGGAACAGATTATTCATGATCCACTTTAAGAATAGAATATATATACATATACAGAGTATACAAATGCTGAGTATACACACACACACACACACACACACACACACACAGGTCTTAGTAAAGCTAGAAAAACAGTATGAGAAGTGCCCAATTGACAAATATGAAAAATAAAGTAAGACATAATTTTGAGGGTATTCTCTATTTATTAAATAGTTCATGTTAACATACCTTGAAGGAATAAATTATCACTTATTCTTTTGTAAATACATTGTTTGAAACATGTCATGTTAGTGGCTAGTTTCTAAAAGTGAAAAAGGATTGAAAATAATCATGAATCACTAGCTTGTCAGTGGTTTAATGGCGTTTTCAAAGCTATATTGACCAACACATGCTTTGAAAGACTGATTTTATCTAAGCATTGTCCAACACAACTCTCTGGGAATATGAATATTTTCACTATCTGCTCAGTCTAAGAGTAGCCACTATCCACATGTGACTGCTGAGCCCTTGTAATGTTTCTTGTGTGAGTGGAAGAGTTAAATTTTAATTTACTTAAGTTTAATTAGTGAAAATCAAAATGTAAATAACTACATGGGGCAAGTCACTACCATATTGGATGGCACAGACTTAGACAAATGTTGATTTTTTGTTTTTTGGGTTTTTTTGTTTATATTTTATTTCTTTTCAGTGTTCCAGAATTTGTTGAGTTGTGTTTTTTTTTTTAAGATTTTATTTATTTATTTGACAGAAAGAGAGCACAAGTAGGCAGAGAGGCAGACAAAGAGAGAGAGAGAGAGAGAGAGAGGAAGGGAAGCAGGCTCCCCGCTGAGCAGAGAGCCCGATGCGGGGCTCGATCCCAGAACCCTGAGATCATGACCTGAGCCGAAGAGGCTTAACCCACTGAGCCACCCAGGAGCCCCGAATTTGTTGAGTTTTAATCCTACACTTCAGATTTCTGGAAACAAAAGTTCTTTCAGGGAATTATAGAACATCTGAAAGAAGAGTTAATGCTTTGTTACAACTCCAAGCTGAGTGTCTGGCACCTAGGAGTCACCCAGGGTTACTTTTTTCCCTTTCTTTCTTTTACTGTATTGTATTATCAAGTCCATACAGGTGATGTGAAAACAACATTTAAATTTGGTGCTCGTATTTGGCATGATAAGGAGGTATGCAAGAGTAAAACAAAGGTTTTGTGAGTCAGGTGGGATAGATTCTTTTTATAACTATCCATGACAAACAAGTTATCAGAAAAAAGAACTCCCCTCTCTCTTTTCACCCCCAAAGTGAAGGTGGAGTGTCTCCATCTTCCTCCCATCTAACACTGTGATTTCATTAAATTTTAAACAATATGAGATTGCGATTTTTACAGTTTAAACACAATTGACTAACGGCAATTTTGTCTAGTTCACTATAGTAATTGTGAAAAGTGTATGGCCGGTGGAAGGAAAGGCAAAAACGCCTTTTTAAAGCATAGTCACCTTCATGTTATTTTTCACTTATTATTTCCAGGAAGTATATTTTTGGGAAAAGTAAACCAAAATGAAAATGTCTATATGAATATAGATATATGCCATAATTTGCCTCCAGACTGCAACTTAGAGAGTGAATCTCTGTACTCTCTAACAAGAATATGACTTTAAAAAATTCCAGTCCCTCTTTCTCTCAGTTAATATATGGCTTAAATTTGCACATAGATGGTATAAATTAAAATTCAGAATCTCCTTCTTTTTGTTGGGAAGAACTTAAGAGTTCAATCGTATTCATACTATATACCTAACCACCTCGGCAGTCCCTCAAAGAGTGCTGACAAGGTCTTGGGTAGACCATCCCACTGACTGCTTTTTACTGTGGGAGGCATTCTCACGTTTCCAAGGGTCTGGAAGTTCAAAACTGGTGATACTTATTTGCAGATACAGGAATTTCTAGATGGGGAGGACACAGAAGCCGGGGGAGAGAGCATGGCATTTGGGCTCCTGGTTTCAAGGAGGAATGGGATAATTGGTTGCGCAGAGAGGAGTTTTAAGATCTGTACCAGCTAGTTTCAGATTCCCCTTTCCCTGTGTTGGTGGGTGGAAAACCCAGGACATGCCACCCAGAGAGGGTCTATGAAAGACAAAAAAGCAATGTGACCAACCTGAAGCTATTTGCCCTGAAAATGTCTTTGGGCTGCTGCTGAGAAGCCAGGAGAAAGAAAACAGTCATAAAAAGGTGATGGTGCCCCAGGGTGTGTCGGAAGGCAGAGAAAGCAGATTTGAAGCACTGTGGGGCTCCTTGGGCAGGGCTGTGCTCATGAGCTGCATTCCCACTGACTTCACATATCTGGGGGCTAAAACCTGGGCTCAGCCTTCATGTGGCCAATGAAAACTGACATTTCCCATATCCCAAGGTTAGCTTAACAGTAATTAAAGCATCACATCGCACATGATTCTTTCCATTATAATTTAAGTGGACTTTATGCTATTTTAAAAACCATTCTAGTTCCCACTGTGAATAATGAATACAAATAAAGTTGAATGTCAGACCTGGAATACAAATCAAATAAGAAAACCTATAAGTATCCCGAACATCTGCCCCCTACCTGCCCCACATCTCGGGTGCTCTGCTGCCCAACCCGATGTCCCCAAAAATTGTGGCCCTGGTTTGCTTTTGCTGCCAGGCCACTGCACTGGGCCACTTCAGCTCCATTAAGAGTGATGAGGTACTTTCCACTCTGAGACATCTATCCAGCTTCCACAGTGTTTCGAGCAATTCATTCATCTTTCTAAGCAGCTAGATGAGACAGTGCCAAGAGGATTTCTGAGGAAATAGACAGACACACCTACCCTGAAATCACAGGATCTTTCAGATATGATAGTTGTGTGTGTGTGTGTGTGTGTGTGTGTGTGTGTTTTAACCACTGAAAGGATGAGGATTTTGCTCGCTTCATTTTCTGCACCTTCAGTCAGTGCTCTTACAAATGTCCCTGCCTCTTCAAATCTCTAGGAGGGGCTCTTTACAGTTACGTTCTCCTTCAATCGAGGCTGTGATATTGTCATGTCTTGACTCTAAGCAACACAACAGACGGTTGACATCAGCACATCTCCCCCATCCCATTGTTGTTTCATGAAATAGGAAGAGAAATTGGAAACAGAGCCTTGCACGGTCTAGCTTGAAGGATAGTGCAAAGAAAGGTTGTGATCTCCTAACTCCATTTATAAACGCATGGGGGGCAGGGCAGATTTGGGTCTCTGCTGCCTTTCCCTACAGACCTTGAGGAGAAGGAAACCAGGGAGTGAAGCCTCCAGCCCTGCTGTGTCACTCTTCGTAATGCGCAGAAGCCTGGAAACGGGGAGTTGTTTTTAGGTTGACTTTATTATTACTACCCTGAAAAGCATTAATATTGTCATACAGATGGTCACCTATGTTGGAAGCTTATGAAAGAACTCTAAATTGTGGAAAGATTATTCTAAACTTAGGAAAGCATCAACTCCCTAATGCTAAAGGTGGAGCCGTGCTGCTAAACATATTAGTGTTTCTTAATTCAAACACCTGTTCTGCCCGTACGATACATAAAAAAGCCCTTATTTATTGCTTGCATCTCCAGTTCAGATTTAATCTCACTATAAATTCATCTCATGTTAATTTATGTGCAAACAAAGACACACACATTTTAAATATCCGAAATGCTGGAAATAAACTTATTTTTAATTTTGTGCTTGTTTTCCATTTGTCAACCAGCAAATGAAAGGACTGAATAAATCATGCACTAATTGCCAGCGGTGCTAAATTTAGTGTGAGATCTGGAATCCTTTTGATCAAAACCGCTGAATATGAAATCATCCTCAGCTCTCTAGGCAACTTTATCTGCCTTTCTATTCTCCATCTGTCAGTCACCTGGGAATTTGTGAACTATTCCATATGTCAGGCTTGTCAATCACAATGGGATGTGGGAACTATCTGCTCACTGCATAGGAATTCTTGTTAAAAAATTAATCTGCATTTAACTGGAAGTTCTATATTTTGAATACCATATTGTTTGGTGTTTTGAAATTTTTTTTTTCTCCCTGGATAAGGTTAATAGAAATAAATTCTATTTCAATAGTATAGATCAAAAGTCTTCATTTAAATAGCATTTACAAGCTTGGGACCATTACACTTATATCTCATGTTATATATAGCCAGTGGAATGTGCCCGAACAATATCACCATTAAAATAGAATGCCCTTTTTCTGGGAACTCTAAGTCTGACAGCAACCTATCTTAAGTAGCTGCATTCTACATATATATAAATTAAAAAGTAGTAAGCACATGGACATCTTATTGTCTCTGAGACCCATGAATTTATTGAGATAGTTCTGAAAGAAAATGTTTTAGCAAAGGTGCTTTATTTTAAACTGAAACATGCTTAAAGTATTTAAATATCTCATTTAAATAAAGAAGCAAGGAAACATAACATCACTGCATTCCTATAATATTATTATTCCAACCCAGTTAGGAGAATGGGGGGAAAATAGAGAAACCCTATAAATCATATATCAAAGTGGATGTTCAGATATCCATCTCATTTAATTTGAGACGTTTATATATTACATATTTTAACTCTGTTGACTGCTGATAGAATTTGAGATAATATCAAGCAGAACTAATAAAATATTAGAAGAAGAGCAAAACAACATCATGGAAAAAAGTTGTAACGATGCTAGAAATCCAAATGAATGTATAGATCTTATGACTATGTGACCTGAGACAAGTTATTTGGTTTTTGAGTACCTGAGGCTCCTCATCTGTGATATGTATACATGAATAGATACTAATCTATAAGTTTGGGGGCAAGTTGAATAATACTATGCAAAATACTGAAGAAAATCCCCAGGAAATAAGACAACACTGAGTAAATGTTCCCTTCTGTATCGGCTGGGTTAGGATCCATCCATTCCAGGCAGTTTGCAAGAGGGAATTTAATACAGGGAGCTAACCATAGAGAATTTGGAGGGGCTGAGTCCATTTACCACTTCGTATCACCTGGAAACCAACCAATCATTTCCCTCCACACTTAATGCCCTTCAGACTTTTCCAGTTGTTTGGAAGAAGGGAAGACTTAAAATAGCCTCTAGGTCCCCAAGAACAAAGTTAGCTCCAGTTTCCTGGTTGTTTTTCTACACTATGTAGACTTAGTGTATCTACTTTTTTTTTCTTTTTTTAACCCTAAATAGTATCAGAAACATCTTGAAACCTTGTTTTTAAAAGAAAAAAAAAAATTCACTTCAATTAACAATACTCCAGAACTATTGTCTAATGATATCTGAATACAGCTCCTAAAAACCAATGTTAGATATGTCAACACATTTGGCAAGGTTGCTATTCATGCAAAAATAGCATAAAAAAGCAGAAACTAAAGTAACAGAAAGTGAATTAGAAGAATAACAAATAAAATAAAATTTAAAAATTCTTTGGCCTTGGCATTATTTATTTTCTCAGATATGGTTACTATTTTGTCTAATCAAGATTGAAACCTACTATAGGTAGTGTGATAATTAAGATATGGTTTTGTTAAGAATGTATGATCTTATGATAGAAATACAAAAAAAAATTCAAGTTAGAGATTTTTTTTAAACAGGACATCACAGGTTAAAAGATAAAATAAATAATATTAATGAATACATGAGGCAGTGATTCAGTTTGATTTCCTTTCAAAATAAGCACACTTTGCATGGTAAAAATTAAAAAAAAACATATTTAATTTGAGTAAAATAGTTATAAAATATTCACTAAAATCATACATAAATTTAAAATTAAAAATATTTCTAAATAAAAAAAGAGAAACTTAAGGATGTTATTGTCACCAATATTAGTCAACATTATAGTGGATATTCTGGCCAATGCTGTATTCTAAGAAAAAAGAAAAAGCATGATATGAAAATTGCAATGAAAGAGACAAACTATATTTTGGACTATACGACAAGCTAATCTACCAAAGTAAAAACTCTAAGAGGAACCAGTAAAAATCTATTATAATAAAGGACATAAGTGAAGAGTCCCCATATAATTCAACATTAAAAATTCAATTTTTCTAGGAATAACTAAGTAGAAAATTTATGTATAAAGATATGACTTACTGGGGCAACACAAGCTACAAAATACCTGTAGATAAATTTAATTAGAAATGCCCCCCAAAATATCTAAAGCAGTCTACATGTTATTTGAAAGGATATTATAAATAAAGTAATTCAGAAACTTACCTTGGTAGAATACAGAAAGTTGTAATATTGAAAAGATTTAAATTGTCTGGATAATTTATAAGTTCAGCCAATCCAAATAAAAATTCTAACAGAAATATTTTAATGCAACTGATAAGAAAATTCTTTCATCTGGAGGGTAAATTCATGGAAATTGTTTTAAAAATTGGGGAATAACAAAGACACTGGATTTGTTCCAAAAGATTAAAAATATATTATAAAGCCAGAGTAATTAAATTAGTAAGGTGTTGGTATGGAAAGAAATAGAAAGTCGATGGAACATTATAGACAGTATGAAAATTGATTCAAGTATGATAAAATGGCTCTCAAATTAATGGAGGAAATGAAAGACAATAATAAATGCTATTGGGAGCATTGGCTATCTTTTGTATAAAAACATTTATGTTACACCATATAAAAATTAACTTTTAAGGAAAACTATGAAGGCTGGTCTGTGAAATGGAGGTCTTACCATACCTCAGAGTTTTGCTGAGGCTTAAGTAAATTGATATTTGTAATGCCTCCAAAATATAGTGAAAAATTCACTGTTCTTACTGTTATTTTTTATAGCATCTTGGTTTTATGTCTTGCTTAAGAATACCTACTCCCACATCAATAGGAGCAATTTTTCTCTGATACTATTTACTAATACTTCCTCAACTTGGACAAGGGCACTAGGTCTTGAAGGTAGCTAGTCTGATCTAGAGCTTTTTTTCATAGTCTTTAATCTATATAACCTCCCTAGGTTGACTACATAAATAGTAAAGAAGAAACTTTTCTATAGAAAAAGACATGATAATGAAAGTCTAATAAAAAAGTGGCAGTCTTAAGAAAAGTATTTGCAAAGTATAAACAGTAAAATAACAAAAAATTCACAATATATACCAGGCACTTATTAATCTAAAAGAAAAATAAAGCCTTGAAAAATGGACAGAGTATATAAGCATACAATTTAGGGAGTCAATGTAAATATAATTTCAAATTTATTTATAGATAAGACATGTAAACTTAAATATTAATGAGATCCTTTTTTTCACCCAAGTCATAAAACCAATTAAAAATTAATCTTATCATGTGTTGTTGGTAGTGTGGTCATATGGATATTTTCATACATTTCTTTTTTCGGAATTTCAATGTGATGAAGCATTTTTAAAGGCCAGATTCTACTACCAAAAAATTAAAGTGTACATATCTTTCAAATAACCAATACTAAGCATCTATGTAATATCAATAGCATATGTGTACAGCAATATACAATGTTTATTTCTAATGTTGTATTTGGGAAAGGGAAAAAAAAATCAGAAATATCCATGAAAGGGAAAAGGTTTTATGTCACTTAAGGTACCAAAATATAATTTAACGCCATGTATCAATTAAAAGAATGGAGGTAGAGTTATACGTACTAAAGCAAAAATTTCTCAAGACACATTGGTAAATATATATGCATTCAGCATGGTCTAACACATGTGCAATTGGACTCAAAATGTATTAAAGCCTTGTAAGTAAGACCCATAACTCTAAAACTCCTTGGGGGAGGGAATAAAAACCCCACAGAGGGTAAGCTCTGCACATTGGTCATGGCAGTAACCTTTGTATTTGATGCTAATAGCTGAAATAAGCAAGTAGAACTACATCCAACTAAAAAGTTTCTTTCCAGAAAAGGAAAGCATCAACAAAATGAAAAGACAACTTATGGCATGGGGGAAAAAAAATTATAAACCACATATCTGATAAATGGTTACCATCCAAAGTATTCAAGGAATTAAAATAATTCAATAGCGAATAATAATAATAATATGAAGAAGAAGTAGAATCCAATTTAAAATAAGTAAATAACCTGAACAGACATTTTTCTAAAGAAAACATAGAAATGACCAATAGGTACATGAAAAGATGCTCAATGTTACTGACTGTCAAGGAAATGCAAATCGCCTTACACCTGTTAGGATGGCTTTTATCAAATAAATAACAGATAACAAATGTTGGCCAGGATATGTAGAAAAGAGAGTCGTAGTACACTGTTGGTAAACTGGCAAACTGGTATAGCCAGTATGGGAAACAGTATGCAATTTTCTCAAGAAATTAAATATAGAACTCCCATATGATCTGGCAATCTCATTTCTGGGTATATAACCAGAGGAAACAAAGCTACTGTCTTGAAGTGGTATCTGTACCCTCATGTTCATTGCAGGATTATTGACAATAGCCAAAGTATGGAAACAATCTCAGTGTTTGTGAACAGATGAATGGATGGAGGAAATGAATGGATGGCTTTATATAATGGAACATTATTCAGCCTTCAAAAAGAAAAAAAAAAAGTCCTGTCATTTGTGACAAGAATGAACTTGAGGCATAATACTAAGTGAAATAAGCCACACAGAGAAAGACAAATACTACCCAATATCACATACAAGTGGGATCTACAAAAGAAAAATAAAATCATAGAAACAGAGAGTAGAAATGTGAATGTCGGGGGCTGGAGGTAGGGGGAAAAGGGAGAAGTTGGAAAAGGGTCCAATCTTTCAGGTATAAGGTAAATAAGATCTGAGGATCTAATGTGTGTTGTGACTACAACTGATAACACTGTATTATGTAATTGAAATTTGCTAAGAGATTAAAACTTAAATGTTCTTAGCAAAATAAATAAATAAAAGGGGGTTGTAAAAAAAACATACAGAAAGCTAAAAACAAAAATTCAAAAGTGAGAAAAGAAATACAGAATTATAGCTGGAGATTTTGATACTCTCTTCACAATAAAAGGAAAGAGGGAGACAAAAATAACAAAGATGTAGAATAGCCGATACATTGCTATTGATCAATTAATCTACATTAATCTAAATAATCCTTATGGAATAATATGTTTGACACTACATGATATGCACTATATTCAAGTATACTTGAAACATTAGTCAGGATATGCTGGGCTATATAATAAGACCCAATAAATAGAAAGGACTGAGTTATTTATACATGTATGTTCACTGACCACAGTGTACTCAGATTATAAAGAAACAGCAAAAATTATCTGGAAAATACTCAAAATTAAAAATTAAGGAGTTGTGGGGCACCTGTGTGGCTCAGTGGGTTAAAACTCTGCTCAGGTCATGGTCTCAGGGTCCTAGATCGAGCCCCACATCTGGCTTTCTGCTTAGCAGGGAGTCTGCTTCCTCCTCTCTCTGCCTGCCTCTCTGCCTACTTGTGATTTCTATCTGTCAAATAAATTTTAAAAAAATCTTTAAAAACAAAATTAAAGAGTTGTAAGTATCCTATAGATGAAAGAATAAATCAAAAGAGAAAGTAGTAAAACACAATGTATTAAAATTTGAGTGTTGGAATATTGCAACTGAAGTAGTGATTAGAGAAGATTGTATGCTTGTATTTAAAAACAATTTTAAAAGTTGACAATCTAAGACTCCATGTTAAGACTTTTTTTAAAGACATTTCAAATGAAAAGAACATTAAATCCAAAGTTAATGGGAAGGAAATAGTGAAAGTATGATGAGAAATCAGTGAAAATGAATAAGCAGTAGAGAAAAATTGATAAAATAAAAATTTGATTTTTTGAAACAATTAAAATGATGAATCTGTAATCATACTAAATAGGTTAATTAAAGAGAGGGAGAGGAAACACAGCTAATATTAGCAATGAACATTATTATAGATAGTAAGGCTATAAGAACTGAGTATTATAAACAAATAAATTTGAGGAAAGGGACACATTTCTTGAAAGACACAAACCCCAGATCTGTCAAAAGAAGGAAAAAATTCTAATGTATTAGTCATTCTCAACCATGGATAATTTCTTCTCCCTGAGGACTATTGGCAATGTTTAGATATATTTTTGTTTGTCACAATATGGGGGGGGTAGCTGTTATTATGTCTAGTGGGGAGAGGCCAGGGATGCTACTAAACATTTTTCATTCTTATACTAAATGGGCTGGCCCTCCACAAAAAAAGTAGCTATCTATCCCCAAATATTAATTGTAGGAAGATTGAGGAATCCTTTAATACACTTATATCACTTAACATTTTGAAATTGGAAATCAGAAACTTTTGACCAGGAAAATTCTAGATCTAGTTGGCTTCACTGTTAGAGTCTATTGAACATTGGAGGAACATTAATACCAATGTTACACAAACTCTTTCAAAAAATAGTAAAAGAGGAAACATTTCTCAATGTATTTTATGAAGCCAACTTTCCTTCATATTGATGCAAGACAAAGAAAATACAAGAAAACTACTGATGTATAAGCCTTATGAATACTGATGAAAAAGTGTTCAACAAAATGCCAGCAAACATAATTTGGCAACATATTAAAAGAATTATATGGCAGGACCAAGTGGGATTTATTCCCAGAAAGCAAAGATAGTTTAACACATGAAAATCAATCAATGTAATACACCATGTTAATAAAATAAAGGGAAAATACCCACATGATTATTTCAATTGAAGCAGAAAAAATATGTGTCAAATTTCAGCATCTCTTCATAACAGGAACACTCAGTAAATAATAGAATAAAACTTCTCCAACATGATAAAGACCAAATATGAAAAACCCATAGCTACTATCATACTTAGCAGTGAAAGACTTAACTTTTCCCCTAATATCAGGGACAGGACAAAGATACCTACTTTTTTTTACTTCTATTCAACATAGTATTGAAAGTTTTAGCAGGAGCAACTAGGGGGGGAAAAAAAGAAATGAGAGGTATCCAGATTGGAAAGGAAGGTATAAAATTACTCTCTCTCTCAGATAATAGGATCCTATATGTGTAAAACCTTAAAGATTCCACAAACAAAAACAACTGTTAAAGATAATAAACAAATTAATCAAAGTTTCAGCACACAAAATTAACACATAAATATCAGTTGTCTTCCTATACAATAACAATGAAAGTGGGGTGCCTGGATGGTTCAGTCAGTTAAGCATCTGCCTTCACTTTGGTTCATGATCTCAGCGTTCTGGGATTGACACTCACTGGTCTCCCTGCTCAGTGAGGAGTTTGCTTTTCCCTCTTCCTCTCCCTTTGCTCCTCCCCTCCACTTGTGTTCTCTCTCATTCCTCTCTCAAATAATTAAAATCTTTAAAAAATAACAATGAACAACCTCAATAGGAAATTAAGAAAACAATTTCTTTTTATAAAAAGAGAAAAAATAACTAAGAATAAATTTTACCTAGGAGACAGAAAACTTACATACTGGAAACTGCAAAACATTGCCCATGTTCATGGATAATGAGACTTAATATTTTTTAGATGAAAGTACTATCCAAAATGATTTACAGATTCAATGCAATACTTATCAGAAATCACAATTATGTTTTTAAGGAAATGGAAAAAATCAATTCGAAAATTCTTACAGAATCTTAAGGGACCCAATAGCCAAAGCAATCTTGAAAAAGAACAAAGTTGGAAGACTTCTGATTTTTAAAACTTACTACAAAGTTATGATAATCAATACAATGTTGTACTGGCAAAGGCCAGCCATATTGATCAGTCAAATAAAGAAAGAGAGCTCAGGAATAAACTTTCACATATATGATCAATTGTTATTTGGCAAAGGTGCTAAGCCCATTCCATAAGGAAAGAACAGTCTTTTCAATAAATGATGCTGGGAGAACCAGATACTAAAATGCAGAGGAATGAGGTTGGATCCATACTTTAGACTATATATAAAAATTAACTAAAAAATGAATCAAGCACCTAAATGTGAGACTTAAAAATATAGAAAGTTTAGAAGAAAACATAGGGGAAAACTGCGATACTGGAGTTGGCAATGATTTCTAGGGAATAACACCAGAAGCACAGACAACAAAATATAAATAGAAAAATTGAAGTTCATTAAAGTTAAAAATTTTGTGTATCAAATGACACTGTCAAGTGAGTGAAAAAGACAACCCCCAGAGGAGGAGAAATATTTGTAAATCATATATCTAATAAGGAATTAATGCCCAGAATATATAAAGATCTTCTAAAACTCAAAACCGACAAAACAACCCAATTGAAAAATGAGCACAGGACTTGAGTAGATGTCTTCAGAAAGGTGGTATCCAAAATAGGCAAATTCATAGAGACAGAAGGTCTCTTCTGACAGAGGATCCCAGGGGCTGGGGGAGATTGGAATAGAGAGCAGTTTAATGGGTGCAGATTTTCTGTTTGGGATGATGGAAAGGTTCTGAGAATATTGGTGATGGTAAAATAAACATTGTGAATGGCCACTGAATTGTGTATCTTAAAATAGCTAAAATGGCAAATGTTATGTAATCCATATTTCACCAAGATAAATGAGGAGAAATAAATATATTCCTAGACGATATATTCCTAGACGTATAATTTGTAAGAATGTATTCCTAGCTGATCCACTTTACCAGATGCACTAAAGGAAGCTCTGCAGGTCTAAAGAAAGTGGTATCATGTGTTAACTCAAATATATAAGAAAGAAGATTATCAGAAATGGTAATATGTGGGTAAATATAAAGTTGTATATATTTTTTCTTTTAATGAACATATATTTATTAATTTATATAAAATAAATAAAATAAATATATATATATAAATGTCATGTATTATGGGTCTATATATCCTTTTCCTTTAATTCAATAGATTGTATAAAGTGATAATTGTAACATAGTACTGTTGAGTTTATAACAAATATGATGTAATCTATATTTATTATATAACAATAGCACAAGACAGATAAGGAAGACAGGGGTGTACTGCAGTAGAGCTGCTTTGTTTTATCAGAGTTGGTATTGATCTGAAGTAGATTTTAGGAAGTTAAGAGATGTAATATAATTCTGAGAGCAACCACTAAGAAAATAATTTTCAAAGTGATTAAAAAGTCAACAAAGGAATAAAAGATTACAGTAAAAAAACCTCTCTAAAAAATTAAAATATCTAATGCAAAACAGGCAATGAATGAGAAGCAGAAACACAAAAAGGATATGTGACAAATAAAAGATAAATAGTAAAAAGGTAGAAGAAAATCCAACCATACTTACAGTTACCCTAAATGAGAGTAGAATAAACACTTTGATCAAAAGGCAGTTTATAAGCTAGTTATAAAATAATATCCTACTATATACTGTATACAAAACACACATGAGCTTAAAAATATAGAACATTCTGGGGGTGCCTGGGTGGCTTAGTTGGTTAAACATCTGCCTTAGGCTCAGGTCATGACCTCTGGTCCTGGGATCCAGTCATGAACTGAACTGGGCTCCCCGCTCAGCTGGGAGCCTGCTTCTTTCTCTCTCTCTCTTCCTGCTGCTCCTCCTGCTTGTGCTCTCTCTCACTCTCTCTCTCACTCTGTCAAATAATCAAATAAAATCTTTAAAACAATTTATAACATTCTCTCAGAAACCTTGCCTCATAAAACCATGGATTCTGAGTTTACTTGTCGTAACTATTCCCACAGCTAGGGACAATTTGCTAAGGTTATTCTGAATATGTTTTCTTCCTAGCAAATGTAATTATTTCAATTGGCAAGTATAGACCAGTTCACTTCCCTTCCTTTATTTGCCCAGGGGAGTCCCTGAGTAAAAGGAGTGAGTAGATCACAACCCAGCTGCTTTAACTCTTTCTTTTCCATGCGACATTTTTTTCCTGGGTATATAATTGAGTGTACTTGCCTGCAGAGAAAGTTAACTTTGACAGATTTTTTCATTCAATTAGAAACTTCCTTATTAATATTTCAAAACTTATTCCAGGAGACACCTGTTTTTCAGTGGGTTTATCTTGGTTTCTTTGTTTCCATTTTGGTCCCCTGATCTTTGATCATCTTTATCCATATTAATTTTTTGTGCATACTGTCTAGCTCTTTGAGCACAAATTTTGTTTCCACAATCTGAAGTCCTGCTGCTTTAATGTTATGTTTTACTATTTCCATAATAACTCAAATTATGCCAGGAAGAAATAACTTTGTGTGTTTTTGTGATAGAGGTGTCTTACATCATTTAAAAGCTTTCCTTAAGAATTATAAATGGTCATTTTTTTTACATCTTCAAGTGTGTTTTCAGAATGGGATTAACCTCTATGATTTTTTTGTTTTGTTCTACTCTTTAGTTTTTTTTTCTTTTTTCCAAATAAACTTTTTGTTACAGGATAGCTTTAGATTTATAGAAAAGTTGCAAAAAATAATACAAGGTTCTCATATATCCCACAACAAGTTTCCCCTAATATTAAAATTTTATATTAGTATGGCACATCTATCATAATGAATTAGCAAATATTGGTACAGTGTTATTTTTTAAAGATATTTATTTAATTTTTAAATAGAGAGAGAGAGTGGTGGGGGGCTGGGAGGAACAAAGGAAGAGGAGAAGGGATAGAGAGAATCTTAAGCAGGGCCCACCCCCAGCATGGAGCTGGACTAGGGGCTAGATCTCAGAACACTGAGATCATGACCTGAACTGAAATCTAGAGTAACAGGCTTAGCCAACAGAGCCACCCAGGTGCTCTAATAAAGTTTCATTAATTAAAGTCCATACTTTATTCATATTTCTTTAGTTTTTAGAGAATGTTCCTTTATGTTCGAGAATGTCATCCAGATTATCATATTATATTTATTCATCATGTGTTTTTTGACTCCTTTGGACTGTGACAGTTTCTCAGACTTTCCTTGTTTTTGCATAATGGGCATTTTATTAATTGTAGTAAAATATATGTAATGTATAATCTATCATTTTAAGCCTTTTTTAGTGTATAGTGAAACTAAGCAGATTCAACAAAATCAAGTATATTCACCTAGATGTGCAACCATCATCACAATTCATTTCCAGAACTATTCCATCATCACAAGCTGAAACTGTACATATCCAAAAATCCCACTCCCACCTCTGATCAGACCTTGGCAATCACCATTCTACTCTTTATCTCTATAAATTTGCCTATTCTAGATACTTCATGCAAGAGTCATCAAGAATCATAGAATATTTGTCCTTTTATGTTTGGCTTATTTCAATTAGCAAAATATTTTCAGGGTTCATCCATGTTGTAGCATGTATTATGATTTCATTGTCTTTATTTTTATTTTTCTAAAGATTTATTTATTTATTAGAGAGTGGGGGCAGAGGGAGAGAGACTCTCAAGCAGACTCCTCACTGAGTGTGAAGCCTGATGCAGGGCTTGATCTCATGACTCACGAGATCATGACCTGAGATGAAATCAAGAGTCAGATGCTTAACCAACTGAGTCACCCTGGCACCCCTTGAATTTTATTGCCTTTATAAGTTGAATGATATCCCCTTGTCTCTCTGTACTACAGTTTCTTTATCCTATCATTTGCTGGTAGACCCTCTAGCTATTATGAATAATGCTGTTATAAATATTTGTGTATAGATATCTGTTTGAATTCTGTCTTCAATTATTTGGGATATATACATAGAAGTGGAATTTCTTGGTAATATGGTGAGTCAATGTTTAATTTTTCAGGAACAATCTTCCATAATTCCTGTACAATTTTATATTCTAATGTACAGGGGTTCTAATTTCTCCACATCCTCATCCAGTGTTTGTTATTTTCTGCCTTTTGGATAACAGCTATTCTAATGAGGGTAAAGTAGTGTCTCATTATGGTTTTGATTTGCACTTCCCTAATGATTAGTAATACTGAGCATCTTTTTGTGTGCTAATTGACCATTTTTATACCTTCTCTGTAGAAATGTCTATTCTAGTCCTTTGTCCATTTTTTTTTTAAATTTTATTTATTTATTTGACAGACAGAGATCACAAGTAGGCAGAGAGGCAGGCAGAGAGAGAGAGGAAGGGAAGTAGGCTCCCTGCTGAGCAGAGAGCCTGATGCGGGGCTCGATCCCAGGATCCTGGGATCATGACCTGAGCCCAAGGCAGCGGCTTTAACCCACTGAGCCACCCAGGCACCCCGCTTTGTCCATTTTTTAATTGAGTTGTTTGTTTTGTTGTTGCTGAGTTCTTGGAGTTCTTCATATGTACTGCCCAGCAATCCCTTTATGGATTTTATATGAGTTACAAATATTTTCTCCCATTTTGTGGGCTGCCTTTTATTTTTTGTTGCCTCTGTTTTTGGTGTCATAATCGAGAAATGACCCCCAAATCCAATGTCACAAAGTTGTTCTATGTTTTCTTCAAAGAGTATTATATTTTTAGTTCTTATATTTAATGTTTTTTTTTTCCATTTTGAGTTAATTTTTAAATACAGTGTAAGTTATGAGTAACACATCATTCTTTTACAAGTGGAGACTAACTTTTCTAAGAATTATTTGTTGAAAAGACTGCCTTTCCACCCATTGACTGGTCTTGGCTCCCTGGTCAAAAATCATTTGACATGGGTGTTTTATATGGGGTTTATTTCTGAGCTTTCCATTCTACTACATTGCTCTATGTCTTTCTTTATGGTGCTTATCACAGTGTAAAGTATTTTTCTTTAGTTTCTTATTTTTCTTTTCATGAATGTGGTAATCCATTAGGAAACAGGCCATTTGATATTCATATTTAATTGAAAAATAGATTCCTTGATTCAGTGCCAGGAGTTATGTATTCTGCTCCTGGTTTGTTCTACATCAAGGTAAAGTTAAAGCTAGAAGACAGTTGTATTTGTCTCATATTTATAACAAAATGTCTTCTCTTTAATGTTGGATGATAACTCTATCACCAGTGGTCTGCTTCAGGATCAGGTTGCGCCTGTTTAGATGTTCTGACAACATCACACAGTTTGTTCATACCCCCTTAAGGTGGACATTGATGGAAGAGAGCCATATTTCAGATCTTCTCTATGACCAATGTTCAGTTTTTCAAAAGTGAAAAATTTTAGGTTTACTCTTAGTATTTTAACAAATCTCATTGGATGTGGAATGCCTCATGGGCTCAAGAACATCCTCAATTGTTGCCATTAGTTTGGGGTCCTGTCAGGAATTTTTAACTTCCCAGAAACTTTCTTGCACAATGAAAAATTGAATGATGAAGCCCTCAGATACTTTTACTCTATCGTCCTCCCAAAGGTCATGGGTTCCCATTAAGATCACAGTTGATCATTGTTCTAGAGTTATATATCATAGTAATGAGGTAAAATAAAACACACACACACACACACACACACACACACACACTCCATTTTCCATTTCTAGTAACTCTTTTGCTTTCAGTCATAAGAACTGGGGAAGATTTTAGAATGAGTCATATTTTTAAAAATATACATACCTTTCTGGTTGTCTATTTGGTAACTACTATTTGATTAGAATGTTATTTATTTTTCTTTATTTAAAAAGTAAACCATTTTCTAAGGATAGCTTACTTTCATATAAAGTTAGGTTAGTCCCTCTTCTGTGCTACCATAATGCACAGTAATCTATGATTGTACTCACCACATTGAAATATAGACCATGAGCTCCTTGACACATTTATCTTGAACTTATTTATTTTTGTGAACCAATAGAACATAACATGCAGCAAGCTAAAAATATATGTACAGGAAACTCATTTACTTGTTTACTGAACAAAAACTAGTTCCATCTTTTCCATATAACATGCATGGAGATAGGCACTGAAAACAGAATGGTGGGAATAAGATATATGACATCTGTATTTACCAAACTTATATTTTAAAGGAAGTATATTTGTTTGAATATAATCATCAAAGAAGCACAACATTTCAAGTTGTTGTGTAGAAAAAGAACAAGATGTGTTAGGAGTAGATAATAGGAACTTATTTGGTCTGAATAAAGAATGAAAAAATTTAGTGAAATGTTATAATGTGATTATAAAGATTCATGTCGATGATTGGAAATAATCATTTTTAAAAACCCCACAAATATGAATAGGCCAAGATTAGTTCAATTGCTTAGATTGAGAAAGGAAGTTTTATAAGTGCAATTAATTGGCAGAAGACATAAAATTAATGAAGGTCCCTTAAGGAAGTTGGACAATCTTCTTAAGAGTCCTACTCTTCTAAATCGGTCTCCCTTTGCACAGCGTGATTGTTCCAGTTCTTCTTCGATTGATTGGGCACAGACCTCAGAGGAGAAAGTGATAAAGCTCACCTTCCTAAGATGGTTTCAGTAATGAACATGCATTTATACAGTGAGCTCTTGCATTAGCATTGTTTTTCCCAGCCAATAGAAACGTGTTCTGTTAGAGTAAGCACAGGTTTGCTAGAAATACTATTGATGTCCTTACAGACCCTCTTCTTAGATAAATCATCATTGGCTCTAGGACCATATCTTGATCATCTTTGCTTCTCTAATATCTATCAATTGTCTAATTTTAAGTTGATATTCAACAAATTGTAGTTGAGTAAACAAATATTCCTATTTCTAACATTTGCTAATTAATAAGTTGATAGATTATTATGTTAAACAGAATTTCAAGTCAATAGTTTGTTTGCTTTATGTTCATTTTTGCATTGCTACATATAACAACATACACATAATTAGAGAATATAGGTTTATATGCAAAAGTTAAGTATACATATAACATATATATACATACATATAACATGTGAAGTCATTTTAAGCATGTGTATACAGACAAATAAACACACACACATAGGCATATATAGTGCCATTTTACAATAAGGAAATATTTCCATAAAGCACATGCCATTTCAATACACATATAGATTAGGTATAATTTCTTGTTGATGAACAAACACACAGGTCAGTCATTCTCTGGAAAACCTTGTGCAAAAGATCTTGAAAGCTTGTGTAAAGGATCTTGAGGTCTGTAAGATTATTGCCAAAATGTACATGTTCAATTCTCTGGGTGGAACATTTGTATACTTAAAATTATTGATTTTATTGGAGCTTTATGTCCTCTTATGGACAACTGAATGTAAATGTCTCATAATTTTTTAAAAAAATTTCCAATATCATTATAAATTAGTAGAAAATCTATGTATTTATGAATACTACATATCATTTATATGACAAAATTCCAGATGTGTTATAGATAATGTATTATATAACATAAAAATCCACAATCCACATATATTTTCATACATGCATGCATTATAAAAACCCAGATATCCTTCTTTTTATTTTAACTTCAGACCCATATCACTAGGATTTGCTGCTAGATTTGTGCATGACTTTACTCACTGGATCTTAGTGTTGTGGCATGAAAAGGGACAGCTTGTGAAAGCACATTGCTTCCACTCACTGCTATAGTTCCTCTACCCTGTGTTCTATATATTTTGCATCTTTTTTTTTCCTATTTTCACAACATCTACTTTCAAATTCCAAGACTTATTTTCATGTATTAAAAGGTGTGTAAAGGCACCTGGGCAGCTCAGTCATTAAGCGTCTGTCTTTGGCTCAGGTCACAATCCCAGGGTCCTAGGATCCAGCACCACAACAGGGTCCCTGCTCAGCGGGGAGTCTGGTTCTCCCTCTCCCACTCCTTCTTGTGTTCCCTCTCTTGCTGTGTCTCTGTCAAATAAAATCTTTAAGAAAATAAAAAAAGTATGTAAAACACGTAGATGATAAGAGATTTCTCATGAAACCAAAGAAACATTGCAATATTTTTACATAAAGGAGTATTTACCTACATACAGGATATATAACCTATATTGTTTATTTTCAAAACTGCGGTTTTAAAAAGATTCATACAGGTCTTAATATTTGTTCATCCTTATGTTTCAAATTATGGCCAAGAGGATCTTGTATATGATCCTCCAGAACTTAATATTTATAGCAAAACCATAGTTTAAGTGAAAGTTATTAGGAGGTGAAATTGCATTAGGATACTTAATGCAGCTGGTGCCAGGTTCCATATCCCTGTGTACATAGTTCTCTGCAATACACAATAGTCACAAAATTAGAATGCTTTAAATTAATGATACTTTATGATCTCAAAAGATATTTATCAGTGTCTGCTCTTGTTAGGCAATATAGATAATATGCTCTCACATCATACATGCACATACGATATACATTCTTTATTTCTAGTTATGATTCTTTAGCCAGGGTTCTGCATAGTATCTGGGAAGTCATTGGTACCCTAGGCACTTAATCACTTAGGATGAGTTATATGTTATCAACACAGAAGGCACGAAGCCCTTGGAGTGAGTGGAAAGACTAGAAAACTGGAGAAATTGATCTTTAAAGAGTCAGAATTGCTAAGTCTATTATTTCCCACCTACAGTCTCTATCTATCTGTTCTAAATTGTCAGTTTGGGGATCTTTCCTTCACCACTGGACATCTTCCATGAGCAACTTGGTACCATCGCCTCAGAAAACAAGAGGGAATAAAGAGAATACTCAAATAGATCCCATGGCAGAGAACAATAAAACTTTATTATGTTCTCAGAAAGTTCCTCCTCTTTTCTTTCAACTCGATTGTATGCAGTTAAAGTTCACATAAATGTTATAGGCCCCCAAATCTCTTTTAACCCACCCAGGCTGCTCAAAGGTTAAGTGCCTCCTTGCTGAGTCATTTCCAAATAAGTCCTTGAACATAAATACACACACATTTCTTTTGTGTACGTCACACTGCAAATCTAGATTGACATCTTTCTGCCCATAGTTGTATATATACCTTATTTTTAAAGATATGAAGGCAAAGGAATTTGGTGTCTCATTTTAAAAAACAGGCACAAGAGCCGACTTCAGCAGAACATTAACATTTAGAGACAATAAGAAATCTGTGAACATTGCAAAAGGAGAAAAGCAAGTATTGCAAGGATAAGATGAGGCACATTAAAAAAAAAGTTATTTTACCTTGGAAATGAAATTTTAATTATGACGTCTGTGAGAAGAGTGACCTGAATGAAACCAATGATGGTTGAGTGCTTCATGAAAGGCTGAGAAATTTGGGTCTACAAGATAGATGGCAATAGAAATAAGTTCAATCTTTCTCTTTTATCTCTGTTTCTGTGATCTTAAAAATGATATTTCCTTCCTATATTAGCTTTTCAAGGGTACTTTGATCTGAGTATTCTACTCAACCTTGCTTGCAGTTGAGTTTTATTAAGCTGTTACTTAGCTATCAATGACCGAGGAGTATCAGGAAACCAACTGAAGGCAATAGGAACACACCATCTTCTTATCTGCAGCCTTACAAGATTACTAAAAAAAAAAAAAATGCTCTTCCTTCCTTCCTTCCTTCCCTCCATAATTTTTGATGACATATACATCAGTTACATTCTAGGCTTGGAAGATATGAATAACGAATATATTCATTAAATTCCCTCCCTTCTTTTGTATTTAACAACTTTGATATCATTAAGTATCTTGCATTCACTGCTGGCTAGGTGGCATTTGTGGTATGTAATTTCATTATAGCTTTTCATATTTTGAATATTTCTACAGGATTATGTGAACTATGTCTATTCTGAATTTATCAGCTATGTAAAATAAAAATTCTTCTAAGAGATTACATTGTGTCATGACATTGAAATCAAAGTTATTTTTATGTGGAAAGTCACAGATATGGAGCACCAGAGCATACATTTTATATTAGTCAAATAAATATATATCACTGGAGGCCAACCTGAGTTCCTCATTTTCCTACAGAGAGATAGTCACATGCTTTATAGGACTAAAATAAGGAAGATGCAAACATAGAAGAGGATAGTTTTTGTTTGTTTTTAATTCAACTGAGATGTGCACAAAGACATCGGGCTAATACAGACCAAGAAATCCAGCTGAAGGCAGTGTCAAACCCAGAATACAAGGCAAGGCCAAGGTCAAGTTCTGATTCAGCCATTTAGGACATGAGCCACTTTTGGATCCATTGCTAGTCAGACAGTAGAAGGAATAGATGACAAAGGTGCTAGCCCCCAGTGCCCTCGTCCTGCTTACCAAAAACGACAACACCAAAATCAAAGGGGCCTGATGATAATTCAGTATGATTTGTGGGACATCCTGGTGCTCAGGAGCATATTCTAGACTTCAGCTGAGAAGTTTTACAGCCCACCACTATATCTTGAGGGGGTGCAGGGGAGTGCAGAGAGGCAATGAAAAATGTTTCAGGATAGTCTCCAAGAAGAGCTAGGAAGACCAATGGAAGGAGGCTTTGGGGCAGCTCATTACAAGCCTCCCCTCCTCTCTTGCTCAGGAGTGACCACAATATTTCTGCCTTACTCAGACAAGAGGTAGGGAGAGCCTCTGCATTCAGGCTTCTGTGGATATGGGCAAGATCACCATGGAGCCATGAAATGGGGAGTTCTCTCACAAGGAAGAAATGTTGCCAAATTCCTTGGATTAGATTTAATTTTTTTTTTCAAAATAATGAGTCTGGAGTGCTAGATTTATGTATTTGACTTTAGTCCAAAAAAAAAAAAAAAAATCCATCAAAGCTACCATAGATAACAGCAGCTAAGAAGAAAATTCAAAACAAAGAACAATAGTGGAGCATTATTTTTTAAAATGATAAATTACCAAAGCTCTTGAACTACACAAGATGAGAGTGCATAGAAAAATAAAAATGGATACTTACAATCTCCTGTTTCTTAATGTGCAGTTTTAAATAACTTAATTTTTTCCATTGTACATTTCATTTTTTTGTAGATGGGTAATAGGTGATAAATAGCTATGTCTGCTTAAATAGGTCCAAATTTTTCTTTTATTATGATTAAAATAAAATTTTTAAGTAAAGAAGGAATTGTTTTACACTTTGTCAGTGCATTTTCTTTTTTAGTGGTGCATAGAATAACCATGATTCTTACCATCATTGCAACTTATATTCAATCGAATAGTTTATTTAAGGTGATAATAAATGCTATGGAGAAAAATAAAGTGGGCTTAGATGGATAGGGAAGCAAGACAGTGAGCCCATTTCAATAAAAGGAAGCCTTCAAGGAAGCATTTCATCAGAGCAAGCTACTATAATAAGGTGATATTTGAACAGAGGGTTGAAGGAAGGAAAGGAGGGAGCCATGTGGATATTTGGGAGAAGTTTCTAGCAGAGATGACAATCCTTACAAAGACCCTGAGGTAGAAGCTGGCTTGAGGCACTTGGAGAAGAGCAGAGAGGCCTAAGTGGTTCTAGGAGAGTGAGACAGAAGGGGAGTCATGGGGCTGAGTCAGAGAGTGAGCAACGGACCAGCTCTGGAAGGATCTTATGGTCGTGGTTAACACTTCTGCTTATGCTTTGAGTGTGGGAGGAGTCGTTGGGGAGTTTTGAGGGCAAGAAAAGCATTCTCCGACTTATGTCTCAAAAACATCACCCATTGCTATTCTTTTTAAATATTTATTTATTTATTTGACAGAGATCGCAAGGAGGCAGAGAGGCAGGCAGAGAGAGAGGAGGAAGCAGGCTCCTATGCTGAGCAGAGAGCCCGATGCAGGGCTCGATCCCAGGACCCTGGAATCATGACCTGAGCCGAAGGCAGAGGCTTTAACCCACTGAGCCACCCAGGTGCCCCATACCCATTGCTATTTTTAAAATAGACATTAATGAGGAAAAGGAGGCAATAAGGAGGCCTGTTAGTAGGCTTGAACTTACGTGGTAACAATGAAGGTAAATAGAAATGGGTAGGTACTGAATACTTTTAAGAAGCAAAGACAGGGGGCACTTGGGTGGCTCAGTGGGTTAAAGCCTCTGACTTCTGCTCAGGTCATGATCTCAGGTTCCTGGGATCAAGCCCCACATCGAGCTCTCTGCTCAGAAAGGGAGCCTGCTTCCGACCCCCAACCCTGCCTGGCTCTCTGCCTACTTGTAGTCTCTCTCTCTCTCTGTCAAATAAATAAATAAAATTTTACTTCATTCCCTCTTGATTAAAACAAACAAACAAACAAACAAACAAACAAACAAAAGCAAAGACAGTTGTATTCGCAGATGGACCAGATACAGCGTGCGAGAGTAATAAAGGAGTAATGAATGCCTCCCAATTTTAGGACCAAAGTCAATGGCAAGGTAGAATTCTTACCCACTGGGATGAGGAGCACTGAGGGGGAAGAATGGGAAGACAGCACCAGTTTAGTTCTAAATGTCTTAGGTTTGAAATACCTTTGATTAAGCTACATGGGGAGTAAAGTGGCTCCGGGGAGTAAAATGGCTATGAGCATTCAGAGGTCAAGGGAAGGAGTCTAGGAGCAAAGTATTCTTTTGGAAATCATTTGCATCTAGATATCTTTGTGGAAGTTTCCTGTATCCCTTCTTGTTGTTCGAGTTCTGCCCCAGAAATCCATACCCCTTGCCCCCATGCAGAGCGGAGAGTCAATGTGCTACTCAGGCAAGTGCACAAGTAACCTGACAATGAAGATTCTGTCCAGCTCTCTGGATTATACTCTTTCCTTCTCCTACCTCTAAGTTTACCAATTCTGTGACTCAAACTCTTCAGAGCCTAATTCTAATCCAGTCATTTGCATTCACAAACAGACTTACTTTGTTTTATAAAGGAAAATCACACGGGGACTATAATTTTAAATAAGATTTAAAAAAATAAAAAGGTCTATTCCATTTGCATTGACTACTCAATGACTCAAATGCCAGAGAAACCACTCTGAAACTCCTTGCCAATGTCTGAAGGAGCAGCGTTGTCTCTAAAAATATGTGATGCTCATCAAACTTTTCCTTCTGAAGGAGAAGAATGACTGGGATGACGTAACAGGAGTGATATCAACATGATATTTCCATTTTTGCCAGCAATACACATGATATAAAGGGACTAGCAGAAATACTTTTTGTTAAAACGGTAGAATATTTTCTTATAGATTAAGTATGAAGGGCACCATGGTGAAAAGTACAATTATGTCTTTGGTTTTCATTTGTTTGGAATGAGTTAGTACTTGTGTTTCTAGTTAAAACCATCACTTGATTCAGCAATTCTTTCAATTCCCTGGAGAAGGGATGAAAATATAAAGTCATTTTCATCATACACTGTCCTGTGGTTATATCATCAGGTAACTTAGATACAAATGTTAGTTTGGGGGGTTATGGAACAAAAGCAACATATTCAAATGAATTCCTTTAATATTAAAAACAGATAGGGACTAATGTAGCAGGAATTTTACTCTTGCTATTCATTTGAAGTTCTGTTCTACCCTCATAAATCAAAAACTCACCCAAATGATATTTTTGGTATTGTGCAAATGTGGATATGAGCACTCCTGCTTTTTTTTTTTTTTAAGATTTTATTTATTTATTTGACAGAGATCACAAGTAGGCAGAGAGGCAGGCAGAGAGAGAGAGAGAGAGAGAGAGAGAGAGGAGGAAGCAGGCTCCCTGCTGAGCAGAGAGCCCGATGTGGGACTCGATCCCAGGACCCTGGAATCATGACCTGAGCCGAAGGCAGAGGCTTTAACCCACTGAGCCACCCAGGCGCCCCTGAGCACTCCTGCTTTTGAATAGTGCAGAATTTCTAAGAACGCATCATCACTGTTGGTACATTATTTCATGTCAGAAATACTGTAGATGATTGGAAATCTTAACTAAACTTTTTCTAGTCATCAGTTATACCAAAGATTGAAGAAAGAAACATCACCAACCACAGCTCTTTCCCTGTTTAGGTTTACTGATTTTTAACAATAGAAACTAAAATGTTTTACTTTCTAGAGAATTTCAGGAAAAGATCATTGAGATGGAACTTGGCTTTAAGAGGATTATTAAGTCATAGAAACAAAAAGACTGGAAATGTTTAATTTCTTAAGCATGGTGATGGTTCATGGAGATTTATCATATTGTTCCCTGTACTTTTTTGAAAGCTGGAATATTTCATAATTAGAAAAATATGTGCCAGTATTTGAGCCACTCAAATAAAAGTGAGTATGTAAAGAAATAGTTTTTTACTTATGTACTATCCATAAATTTGTCTATATGGGGCATGGTTAACTCTGAACTCATAATTCATTTTGTAATATGTATTATTTTAAGTTGATTGGCAAAATTGAAGAAAACCAGCAATGCTACCAGCAAAATAAGGATGTTTGATTTGCCAGTTAGTGAAAACATGCTTATGTTGCTATTTCCCTATAAGTAAATTGTATTACCTTACCTAAAATTAACTCATAATAAGAAAGGCTAATTTGGGAGAAATCCTGGAATGGGAGTGAAGACTTCTATAAATTCACACCTCCATGAAAGCACTAAAATTGTTGGTAAAGGAAAAAAAAAGTCAAAATCAAACTTTTTGCATCTCTAGAAATTATCCAAAGGCTTGCAACACTCTGGGAAGCATCAATGCAAAGTTGCTGAAGCTTGCTAAGAATAGCAGAGTTAGTGGTCTGGCCTACTCCCATTCTCCTTGCTCAAGCTTTGTTGCCTGGCAGACCCTCAGCTCAACAATTTCAACAGTTCTCAAAGCCAGCCAGTCTTGCAGCCACTGGAGGAGGGGAAACCAGGAAAGAAGTGTCTCAAAATGTGCCACTCCCAGAGCAGCGTCACTTGTTAGCTTGTCTTGGAGTTCCCTTCTGGAAAACCCTCACTTGCAAGGCACTGCCATTATCTGATCGATTTAGAGCTTACTCTGCAGGAAAACTCTATTTCCAGAATGTTTCTCCAAAAAATCTAATCAGGAAGAATTAATATTGCAGCATCCTGATCTGTGATACCAATAAGAAACTGACTCAAGAAGAAATAGAAACTATCAATGGACTTGCAAGAACTAAAGTGTTTAGTTATTCAAAAACTTCTGGCAAAGAGGAGCCTTCACCCTAATGGCTTCACTGTCAACTGTTTAAGAACAATTAACACAAATATTGTACAAAACTATACCAAAAAACAAAAGTGGAGAGAACACCTTCCAATTCCTTCTCTGAAGCCATTATCCTAATACTGAAACCAGACACAGATATTACAATGGAAAAACAACACTAATATTGCTCATCAACATAAACACAAAAATTCCAAATAAAATGTTAGCAACCTGAATCCATCAACATTAAAAAGAATTATAGAGATACAGAAAAATAGGAATAATTAATTATTTAGACGTTGTCGAAATTAAAGCCTTTTTATTTACAGAAGACCTTACTAAAAGAATGAAAATACAAGCTACAGATTTGAGGAACATATTATAAACCACATATCTTGCAGAAGATTCATATCTAGATATACATAGAGAACTCTAAAAATCCAATAGTTAAAAAAAAAAATCAAACAAAAACAAAAACAACATCAACAAGTACTCTAATTTGAAAATGGGCAAGAGACATGAACAGATATTTTACCAAAGAGTATATGTGGATAACAAATACACAAATGGAAAGATGTTCAGCGTCTTAGCCATTAGAAAAAATTACCTTCAAACCATAGTGAGGTACCACTCCATACCTACTGAAAGGCTAAAATTAAAAAAAGAAAAAAAAAAGTGACAACACTGAATAGTAGAAAAGATGCTGAGAAACTGGAAGCTTCATATATTGCTTATGAAAATTTAACATGGTACAGTTTGGAAAAAAATTGGGGATTCCATTCTTGAGCATTGATTCAATTCTATACAAAAGCCTGAATGTAAATGTTTATAGCAGATTTATTCATAATAGCTAAAAAATGGAAACACCTAAATGTACTTTAAAAGGCAAATGGGTAAACAAACTGTAGAAAAGTCACACCATGGATTACAACTCAGAAAAAGAAAGAGGCTATTATTGTTATATACAACCATCTGAGTAAATCTCTAGAGAAAATCTGAGTAAATCTCTAGAGAATTACATAATGAGTAAAAAAATAAATCCCAGAATATTATAGACTATATACTATATGATTTCATTTATATGACAATTTTGAAATGACAAAATTATAGAAATGGAGAACAAATGAATGGTTGATAGTGGTCAGAGACCAGCTGGGATGAGAGAAAAGGTAATGAGTGTGTTTATAAAAGGGGAACATGAGGGATATTTGTCATGATGGAACTGTTCAGAATTTTGCTTGTATCAATATGCTGGTATTCTATTCTATATTTGCAAGATATTATCTTTGAAGGGCACTGAGTGTAGGGTACATGGGATATCTCTATTATTTCTCACACCTGCATGTAAATCTACAGTTAAAAGTTATGCACCATGACTAACTGGGATTTCTTCTAGGAATGCAACTTTTAACATTGGAAAATCATTCAATGTTATACACCATATGTGCTGTGCAGGCAGAATAATGCCTTCCCAGGATATTCATGACCTAATCTCTATAAACTTTGAGTATGTTAATTTACATGGCAAGAAGGAATTCAAAAGTGTAGATGGAACTAAGTTTGTTAATCAGTTCACCTTGAAATGAAGAGACAATTTTAGTTTATCTGAGAAGGCCCAAAGTAATTACAAGTTTCCATATAAGTGAGAAATGGAGGTGGCAGTGTCAAAGTCACCATAATATGATCATATGATGATCAATGTCACCACAATATGATCATCTTTAGATGTCTTTGAGATGCAGGAAATACAGAGGGAATGAAGAAAACCTGTAATAGCTGGAAAAATCCAGGAAATTGATTCTTTTTTAGAGCCTCTAGGAAGGAACTCAGTCATCTAAACATCTCAAGTTAAGCTCAGTGACTTCAGACGTGGAACACTCAGAATTTTAAGATATTAAATTTAAATTGGTTTAAGTCATTAAGTTTGTAGCAATTTGTTACAGCAGCAATAAAAAATCCATACACTGTTCAATAGCTAATGTTTTATTAGACATGACAATAAAATTAGCAGCACCAAAAAAATGATAATGGAAATTGATCAAAATTTAAAAAAAATTTCACTTCAAAGACATCATAAAAAAAGCTAAGAGATAAGTAATAAGCAGGGATAAAATACTTGCAAATCATAGATAGTCCTCTAGCACTCAAAGATTTGTATCCAGACATATAAGGAACACTTAAAGCTCATTAATAAAAGGACAAATAACCCAATATAGGAATGGACAAAATAATTGAACAGAAATTCCTCAAAAGAAGATATAGAAAAAACAATAAGCATACAAGATGATAATTAACATTAGATAAATGCAAATGGAACCATAAAAAGATACCATTTTATACCTGCTAGGATGACTGTAATGAAAATGGCAGACTGTTATAACTGTTGGTAACAAAGTAGAGAAATTGAAACCCATATACATCAATGGTGAGAATGTAGAATGGTCCTGAAACAAGTCAGCAGTTCTTCAAAATATTACATATGGAATTACTCGGATGCTAACACCTGGAGGAAACTTGGACACATGATACTGAATGAAATAGGGCATAATTTATTATTCCACTTTAAAATAGTCCAGGAATTGCCTAATGTTGTGATACCAGTGAGATCAAACAAGACAAACCAGACAAAACTTTGAAGAATATTTGAAAACAAAAATGTTTATAGGGTGTTCTGTAAGGCTGTAACCTATCCTGGAGAAACAGAGGCTGTGCGGGGCTGTCCATATGCCTAGAAAAGAACTTAGGAGACACCAATCACTTACTTCACAGGCACAATCTGTGTCCGGGCACCAAAGAGAGTAAAGGCTAATGCGGAATTTTAAATTGCCATAGACATGAATGATTCCCCCAGCATACACACAACCTTTTGGCAAAGGGTGGGAAACTTGCAGGATCAAACTATTTAAGGAAGTCTCTCACCAGTCATTATCTGATTACTAAGCTAACCAAACAGACTTCAGTAGCTGCATACTACAGGGACTATGGCATAACAGAATTAGTCCAGAAAATTTACTGTACAAACAAACTACTGCCAACAAAAATAGTAGAGAATGAAGGAAATAGGATTCCCAAAGTCCCATATTACCTAATATACTCAGTTTTTAACAAAAAAATTATGAGACATGAAAAGAAACAGGAAAGAATGACCCACAGCATACACTAAAAATGGTCAATATATACTTCTTTTGAGGTGACTAAGATGTTGGATGTATTAGGATAAGACTTTAAATCAGTTATTATATACATGTAAAAAAAATTAAAGGAAGTCATAACCAAAAAATACAGGAAAGTATAACATTGATGACTTATTAAAATGAGAATATCCAGGGCGCCTGCATGGCTCAGTGGGTTAAGCCTCTGCCTTCGGCTCAGGTCATGATCTCAGGATCCTGGGATCGAGCCCCACATCGGGCTCTCTGCTCAGCAGGGAGTCTGCTTCCCCCCTTCTCTCTCTGCCTGCCTCTCTGCCTACTTGTGATCTCTGTCTGTCAAATAAATAAATTAAATCTTAAAAAATAAAAAAAATAAAATGAGAACATCCATAAAGATATAGAAACTATATTTTTAAATATAATCAAATAGAAATTTTGGAGATGACAAGTACAATAACTTAAATATAAAACTTTACTAATGGAGGGTAACACCGTATTTGAGCTGGCAGAGAAACTAATCAGCTAACTGGGAGATGGATCTATAATGATTCCTCTTTTAGTGACTTAAAAAAAATATGTAGGAAAACAAACAGCTTCAGAAATCTGTGGGTCACCAGCAAGTATAGCAATGTATGCATAATATTAGTCCCAGGAGAAAGAGAAAAAGGGACAGAAAGAAATATGTATCTATAACAATTAAATAAATTGAATCAATGAATCAAGATCTTCTTGCAAAGAAAAGCCCATGTCCGGATGGCTTCACTGGTGAATTTTAGTAAACATTTAAAGAAGAATTAATATCAATACTCCAGAAATACTTTCAAAATATGGAAGGAAAAGAAACTTCTAACCCTATGTGGTCAATGTCATCCCAATACAAAATCAGACAAATCCATCACAAGAGAAGAAAACCAATACCCTTTGTGAATATAGACAAAAGATCAGAAACAAGACAAAAATAGCCTTCCTTCCTCATCTATGTAACGTATATTTTGCGGTTGTCCCTCAGAAGGCGGGATTAACCACCCTCACATGCTGAGACAGATGACGCCACACACACACACTGTATTAATTCCATGTGGCTGCAATAACCAATCACTACAAACATAGCGGCTTAAAATAAGAGAAATGTATTCTCTTAAATTTGAGGAGGCCAGAAGTGAGCAATCAGTTTCACTGGGTAAGAGAACAAGGTGTTGGCTGGGCTGGGCTTCCTCCAGCAGCTTTAGCAGAGAATCTGTCTTCTGCCTCTTTTAGCTTCTGGTAGTTGCTGGCATCACTTGGCTTGTGACCATATCACTCCAATCTCTCCCTCTGCCTTCACATTGCCTTTTTTTCTGTGTGCCTTTCTTTTTCTCTTCTGACTATATCAAATGCTCTTTGCCTCACTTTACTAAGGACACTTGTGATACCATTTAGTGCCTACCTGAACAATCCAAGATAGTATAGCCATTTTAAGATCCTTAACTTAATCACATATGCAGAGAGCCCTTTTTCTTAAATGTTACATTTACAGGTTTTGGGACTTGGTATCCTTGTAAGGCCATTATTCAGCCTACCACACACATCAAGAAGGTATGAAGAGATTTATTACATATTTAGGTTTTCTGAGGTGAGCGGGTAGACACCAAAACCAGTCTGAAAATGGCATGTGTAAAGGTTGAGTAAAGGTTTCTGCTTCCTACTGGGGCTGGAGCTGGTGTGAGGGTCTATATAGAGGTCAAATTTTGTATGACTTGATGATATTCTCCACCACTATCAAGAAAGAGAGATCCTGGGCTTTCTTAGAAACTTGCAAAGATATGGAACAAAAGGTAAAGGGGAATGGTAGGATTTGAAAGCGCTCAACTGTCAAAAATCAAAAATAGAGTCAACCCTATTGTAACATAGTATTGAAGTTCTAGGCAATGAAATTGGCAAGAAAAATTTAAAAAAGGAAGATAGGAGTAAAACTGTCTTTATTCAAAGATGATATTATTCTGTGTATAGAAAAGTGAAAAATCCAACATCAATGACAAAGTTAAAAATCTATGAGAACAAATAAACAAGTAGATCACAGACATAGGAAACAAGATTAGTATACAAAAATCAGTTGTTATTCTGTATACAAGTAGTGATCACTTCAAAAATAAAGTTAAAAATACAACTTCATTCCCAATGGTATCAAAAATAGTGATATATTTAGCAAAAAACTTAACAAATATGCATAAGGCTTGCAAACTGACAATTACAACACTTTAGAGAGATATTTCATGTTTATGGAGCAGAAAACTCAGTTTAGGTTATTATAACAAATCTTTCCCAATTGATGTACAAAAATCACAACAGTTTTTTTATGGGTTTTTTGTTTGTTCTTTTTTTTTTTTTTTAAAGATTTTATTTATTCATTTGACAGGCAGAGATAACAAGTAGGCAGAGAGGCAGGCAGATAGAGAGAGAGGTGGAAGCAGGCTCCCTGCTGAGCAGAGAGCCCGATGCAGGGCTCGATCCCAGGACCCTGGGATCATGACCCAAGCTGAAAGCAGAGGCTTTAACCCACTGAGCCACCCAGGTTCCCCTTGTTTTTATGTTTTAATTGACAAACAGATCCTAAAACTTAGAGGGAAATGTAAAACATCTAGAATAGCCAAATGATTTTTAAAAATATAAACACAGCTGGAAGACTTTTACTTGATGACTTCAAAATTTACTATAAAGCTACACTTATTAAAACAATGTGTCACTGACATAGTTTAGATGAATAGATGGATAAGAGAGATTAGATGGATAAGAGATGACAATATATAGATGATAGGTAGATAGATGATAGATAGATAGATAGATAGATAGACATATGATAGATAGATGTCTAGCATACATTTAAGTGGAACAACTTGAGAGCATGGCCAGTAATGAATAAAGAATAAACTAGATAGACCTCATCACAATTAAAAATTTTGCACTTCAAAAGATACCATTAAGAAAATGAAAATACAAGAAACAGACTTGCAGAAAATACTTGCAAAACGTATGTTCAATATAAGACTTTTATCAGAACCTACATAGAAGTCTCACCATTTAATAATGAAAAGACAAACGACTTTGTCCAAAAGAGAGCAAAAAGCAATGGAAATACACCTCATCAAAGAAGATATATAAAAGCTAGTAAGCACATGAAAGATGTTAATGTCATTACCCACGAGGGAAATGCAAATTAAAACATTGAAATATATTGCTATATATCTATCAGAATGCTGACACGGCTGAGAAAAGAATTATGAGCTTGAAGATATGACAACAGAAACTTTCAAAACTCTTCAAAAACAAAAGGAACAGAGGAGAAGTGACTTGGGGGAAATTGGAGGGGGAGACAAACCATGAGAGACTGTGAACACTGAGAAACAAACTGAGGGTTTTGGAGGGGAGGGCAGTGGGGTTTGAGTGAGCCTGGTGGTGGGTATTAAGGAGGGCACGTATTGCATGGAGCACTGGGTGTGGTGCATAAACAATGAATTCTGGAACACTGAAAAATAAATAAATAAATAAATAAATAAATAAAAATAAAACTACAAAAAAATTTAAAAAGGAACAGATAGAAAATGACTAGACAGAATATCCAAGAACTGAAGGACAGCTATAAAAGGTATAGCATATGTGAAATGGCATACACGAAGGAGAAGAAAGAAAAAAAGAAACAGAAGAAATATCTCATTCTGTAATAAGATATTTTCCCAAAAATTAATGTCAGACACTAGAACACAAATCCAGGAAGCTCAAAGAATTTCAGAAATACTACCTACATGTATCATATTCAAACTTAAGAAAATCAAAGATAATGTCCTGAAAGAAGTCAGGGTGGAGGTGGGGACAACTTCTCTATAGAGAAACAAAGATAAAAATTATATTCTACATTTTCTCAAAAGTCATGAAAGCAAGACAGTGGAGTGAAATATTTAAAGTCTTGAAAAAACAAAAGTCACCAACCTAGAATTTTCTATCCTTTGATATTATCTTTCAAAAGTGAAGAAGAAATAAACTTTCTCAGACAAATAAAAATTGAGGGAATTTTTTTTTGCCTACAGAATTGCCTTGCAAGAAATGTTTTAAAAAGTTCATTATAGAGTAGGAAAATGATACTGTCAGACGTACATAAAAAGCATGAGAAAAAGAGTAAATTAGGATAAAATAAAAACTTTAATTTTTTTATTCTTATTTGATCAAACAGGTAACAGTGTGTTCAAATATAATAATGACCTAATGTATTCAGTTATGTATGCTATGTACAAGGTAAATGACAGTAATGATACAAAGGAAAAGAGAAAGGAATGAGGGATATTTTATTATTAAAATGTATTTGTACTATCCATAAAGCAGTATACTGTTATTTGAAAATGGACCTGGACTAATGGTTATTATAAATAGCAATTAAGAGTAACTTCTTAGAAACTTTCTTAGAAATGTTTTTAAATGTTTTTAAAAAGTACAATTGATATGCTAAAAGAAAGGAGAAAAAATGGAATTGTAAAAATGTCCAACTAAAGTCTGAAAAGCATAAAAAGTATGGAAGACAAAAACAGGAAAAAGGAACAAAGGAAATAGAAAATATTGTAGATATTAATCCAACTATATCAATAATCGCTTTGAATGTCAATGGTCTAAATACATCAATTAAAAACAGATTGTCAGAGTAGATCAGAAAACAAGTCCCAACTGTATTTTGTCTCTCCAAAACCCACTTTAAACACACATAGATTAAAAGCAAAGGAATGGGGAAAGCTTTGCACTGGTAATAGTAACCATGAAAGCTATATTAATTTGATAGAGCAGACATCAGAGCAAGGAAAATTATCAAGATTAAACAGGGGCATTACATAACAACAGAAGGGTCAGATATTCCAAGGGACATAACTGTAGGTCCTTAATGTGTATGCATTAGCAACAGGACGTCTATATATGTGAGGGGAAAAAATGATAGAACTGCAAGGAGAAATAGATGAAACCACCACTATAGTTAAAGACTTTAACACCCCTCTATTAGAAATAGATCCAACATGGGGCACCTGAGTGGTTCAGTTGGTTAAACCTCTGACTCTTGATTTTGGCTCATGTCATGATCTCAGGGTGGTAAGGTCCAGCCCCGTATTGGGCTTGGCACTCAGTGGGGAGTCTGCTTGAGATTGTCTCTCTCCCTCTGCCCAATCCCCCTCTAAAATAAACAAATCTTTTTAAAAAATTTCACACACACACACACACACACACAATAAAAGAAAAGAAAAGAAAAAGAATAGATCCAGCAGGAAAAAAATAAGTAAGGATATATTTGAACTCAATATCAACATCAACTCAATATTGATGTCAAATTATATCAGGATATAACTAACATCTATAGACTATTTCATCCCAGAACAATAGATTACACAATCTTCTCAAGCTGCATGGAAAAATTCAACAAAATGGACTATTTGGGGGACCATAAAATGGAACTTAACAATATTTTTAAAAATAGAACTTTTTAAAATATCTGATCTCAGACTGTAATGGAATTAAACTGGAAATCAGTAACAGAAAGATAGCTGGAAAATTTCCAAATTCTTGGACATTAAGCAGTAGGCCTCTAAATAACACATGGATCGAAAAGGTATTTCAAGAGAAATTTTAAAATATTTTCAAGTAAATGAAAGTAAAATACAAATTATCAAAATTTGTGGGATGCAGCAAAAACAGTGATTATAGAGAAACTTATAGGATTGAATGTACATATTTTAAAAAGAGAAAGATCTAAAATCAGCAAAAAATGAGATTTTTCTACCTTAGGAAATTAGAAAAAGAAGAAAGAGAAGAAAGCAGAAGAAAATAAATCATAAGAATTAGAACAGATATTTATAAAATGGAAAAAAATCGAGTAGAGTAAATCAAGAAATCGAAGAGATAGTTATTTGAATAGATCAATAATAGTCAGTCTCCAGGCAGGCTAAGTAAGAAAAAAGAGAGAAGACACAAATTATTAATATTGGGAAGGAAAAATGGAACATCTCTACAGATCCCACCAACATGAAAAGGTTACTAAAAGTATACTATGCACAACTCTGTGTCCATACGTTTGGTAACTTAGATGAAAGAGAACAATTCCTTCAAAGACACAAGTTGTCAAAACTCATATAGGAAGAAATAAAAACTGAATAGGCCTGTATCGATTAGATAATTTGAGTCAAAAATTAATAACCTTCTAATACAGAAAGCACCCAGGCCTAGCCAGGGTCATTGGTGAATTCATACCAAATATTTAAGGATGAAATGTTCCCCATTTCCCACAATCTCTTGAAAAGGTTTTAAGAAACAGAGAAAACACTCTTCCCTCCCATAATGTAATTCATCCAAGGATGCCATTCTCTGTTTCTGTCTTGTGTGTTCTTCAAAGTTATCATTTCTGAATGAATGTTGAAGAGAAGGAGTTTGTGGGAGAAAGAAATTGGATCAGAGGCAGAACCTTATAAATGAATTTCTTATTGGTGCCTTTCATGGATTATAAACTATTGTCCAGGGTGCAATTAATAAATACTTATGCATCTTCTGGAAATTATCATATTTGCATCATCTTTAGCAAAAACTACATATGTTTATGTCATTTCCACTCTCTAGGCCTTTTATTTCTCAAATTTTGACAATAGGTTGGCTATTCATTTTTGTTTTGCTGTTTTTCTTTAAGCCTATATTAACATTGATATTTTATTGAGATGGTTAGAGAGGCTACAACAAGGCAGACGATCAGGGTTTGCCTAAAGTTAGAATTTCTGGTTTAAATTAGGATTTAAATCTGTTCATTCTCTTACAAACCATAGATTTCTGTCTCAAAGAGTTAGTGAATAAACTATTCTTAATACTTAACACTCTTATTTTAAATGAAATATGGTAGCTCAAAGTATAGAGAATGTTATCAGAAACTTTATCAAGTAAAGAAGTATCTATTAATTTCTCCAGATTTCCACACAGTATAGTTAAAGAAATTATCCATTGTAATATATTTTCATCATCTCATTCCTTCAATTCCAGTTTTCATTGAGCTTTTACCTTCATCTCCCTTCCTGGTGCATTTCTCTATTATACTTATTTGGTTTTATTCTTGGAATAACTTGCTCTTTTTTCATTCTTTTAATACGCTGGAAACCTTCCTCCCAATTTGCAAGGAAGCAACAGTCTTTGTTGAATCCCCTTTGAAAGAGAAAAGCAAGCTTCTAAACTAAGAAAGATCACATCAGCATAAACTATTAGAGTGGCATTATATTCTAATGCAGTGAACCTATATATAACAAGGGAACCCAGTCAAAAAGCACCTGGAACTATTTCATGGTCAATAGTATGCACAGACCATATATAACTGCAACATTTAAAATAATACATTTTGTGTTTCTCTTTAATTGTAGGAGAGATTAAAAATATTAAAGAAATTGAGATAAGGCCCAAAAATCACACGTGGTAAAGGAAGGGGAAGGGAGATCATTCCATAATTTGACTTACCAGCAAAACATATAGGTGCCTTAAATATTATATAATAACTTCAAAAATTAATCAAGACTTCTTAAAAAGAACAGAACTGCGCAATAGGTTTTTTATTTCCCTTTCTTTATATATCGGAATGAAATCAGCTGTAAGTAATTTATTAGCTATGACACAAAGCACTCATTGCATGGTTCCAAGTTGATATACAATATACATTTTGAGTGTTTCCAGTTATAAACTTTAAAAGAGGAAAAAAATGAATTCGTATATAATTCCCTAGTTTAATTGTGAAAAAAAAAAAAACTTTTTTTTTTTTTTCACAATCAGATTTTTCATTATTTTAAATACTTGATTTATTTTTCCTTAAGAGCCGAGGATAATTCTATCAGGGGCACAATGATGATTGCTTTTAATCACTCAGTTACTCTGTCCAATGATCCAACTTTGGCTCCAGGTTGCTATAGCAATTAAAATGGGAAAACTGACAACAAAGGCTAATAACTCTTCATTCAACCCATTATATATGGTTACAGCAAACCAAAAAGCTTCCTACAGATTCTGAAGCGGATGCATCACCTCTGTAGATAATTAAGTGTTTTGGTGGGAATTTGTGCGAAAACCTGATATACAATTAGACAAATATGTTCACATATCATGTTTCATTGAAGTTTGTGTGAGCCTACACGCTTGTCAATGGGCCCTGATCCTAAATGCTTTTATGCCTGATTAATTGTCAATATCAGGCAAGAGCTTGCTCATTAGCTCCTTGCAGGACCCATTTTAGATGGCAATGAGCTTCATTTAGAAATGATATGCTAACTGTTAATAAAGTGAATTGCAGTTTTGTCTTGTGTAAAGAGATCCTATTGAGAAAATATATACTGAAATCTTCTGAGACCACTGAATAATTTTAAATTATACTCTGTCGAAAATTTTGCTGTTCTTTTAGCTTTGTCGCCTTAGTTAAATATAAACTTTTCCTCTTTATTTTGTATTTTCTGTTTTTAATCCGTTTGGCACGTCAAACAGAACATGTATACATTCAACTAATATTGTTTCCACATATAATAAAGTAAATTTATTTTTATTTATTTATTTATTTTAAAGTTTTGTTTTGTTTTGTTTTTTTAATTTGACAGAAAGAGACACAGCGGGAGAGGGCACACAAGCAGGGGGAATGGGAGAGGGAGAAGCAGGCTTCCCGCTGAGCAGGGAACATAATGCGGGTTTGATCTCAGGACCCCAGGATCATGACCTGAGCTGAAGGCAGACACCCAATGACTGAGCCACTGAGGTGACCCAAAGTAAATTAATTAATTAATTTATTTATTTTAAAGATTATTTTATTTATTTGACGGAGAGAGAGAGAAAACACAGTAGGCAGAGAGGCAGGCAGAGAGAGAGGGGGAAGCAGGCTCCTCTCAGAGCAGGGCTCGATCCCAGGATCCTGAGATCATGACCTGAGCCGAAAGCAGAGTCCTAACCCACCGAGCCACCCAGGTGCCCCCTAAAATAAATTTATTGTAAGATGCATTGGATCTTCCTAACTTTTTAAGCAGACATTCAACTCAAATAGACCACAATTATTATAAATTATTAAAAAATGTATATTTAAGCCATTAATCAAAACCCTACAAGGCAACTTGCCCAATAAATTTTTCTTTAAATTCCTTAAAATTACTAGAAGATCCAATAGTAAACCTAACTTATTAATATATATTGAATATACTTATGGGGTTAGGAAAAAACAAGTCCTCAAAAGCACAGAGGGAGATCATGTTAATAGGCACGGCTGAATTAGCTCAAGAAAGAGAATTTACAAGATGGGTTATGGCCACAATTATTCCTAATTCATGATTATCGGGCGTAAATTTTTGTTGTGTTTATGCTTTTCTCTCTCCCTCCCTCCCTCTCTCTCTTTTTTTCCTCACTTCCTTCCTCCCTCTCTCTCTTTCTACTTGTTTCTCCCTCCCTTCCTTTCTACTTCCCTCCCTTCCTTCCTCTCTCTTTTTCTTTCTTTCTTGCAGAAAGCCAGATACAGACTAACCTTTGTGATAAAGATAACTATCCTCTCAAGAATCACAAGTTAAAATAAAGCAGAAATGCTCAAAATAAGCGAAGAACCACTAAGAATCATTATTTTATTAAGTTCACACTGATTGACTAAAACTAGATTGAGTTCAGTAAATAATCTGGTTCCTCTTCTTACTATATTAAGCAGGAGAATTGAAAGCAAGAAAATGTAAGAACTTACTTCTGGTTTGGAACCCGATGAGAGAGAAAAAAAGTGACAAGACAAGTTTGTTTCAGAAAAGAATTGCAGATACCCTAATTAAAGAGTCAACATTAGAAATAATTATATACTTAAGGATATATTAGAAATAATTATCTGTAATCAATAATTATCTCTAATCATAAAAATAAAGATGATAGACATCATTAAATACGACAGAATCTTTTTCTATTTTTTTAAGTCTTTGAGACATTGGAATTTCTACTGAAAGATATGGTAAAAAGTTAAACAGAATGCCAGTGACCCCACATGTAGACTAAAAAGACATTTTGAGCAGAGAGTGGGAACAATGCACTCCTACTGGCATTTAGAGGATAATTAAAGATTTTATAGACTCAAATCATTCATGTGTATGAAGAAAAATTTCCTTAGTGGTATTTTATGGTTCTCACAAAGACATTGGGAAGGGAATAACAGAATGTTCTTATTTGTTAAAATTTACAAAATAACACAGATCCATTCTTAGAAAAGAGAGCATACTTCTTGATGGATAGTTTATACTCAAAGGACCCACAGACTATATTATGTTTGTCTTTTTTAAAATGTAAGTTCAGGAGACAAAGTCCTTTAAATTACCATTACTATAAAGAGATAGGAATACAGGATTCTTGAGTATTTCTTTTTCCCAAATGATATGTATTATTCTTATTACTCAATAGTTTAAGTTCTGTGACTATTTTCACTGATGACTAAGGTGAAATTAATTACGTATTATTTTGATCACGTGTTAAGATGAATGTAAATGGATGGGTGCCTGGGTGACTCAGTCGGTTAAGCTTCTGCCTTTGGCTCAAGTGGCCCTGGGATTGAACCCCTCACTGAGCTTCCTGCTCAGCAGGAAGCCTACTTCTCCCTCTCCTTCTGTGTGAGCTCTATCTCTCTCTCTCTCTCTCAAATAAATAAATAAATAAATCTTTAAAAAAAACGGATGAATGTACATGGAAATATTGCTTATGCCTATTTCTAAATACATGTCATAACAGTAATCTATCAACTTCCATGAAAGTAAAATAAGGATTCACAACAAAATCTAAAATATGATTACAGGAAAAAATAAAATATGCTTATTGGAAAATGGAGTTTCAGGAAGCTTTGAAATAATAATGATGCCTACCATATTTCTTTAGTGAGATGTAAATTCCTTACTCAAATATATGTTAACTTTGGTTCTTAAACTAATGGGATCCTTCTATGCATTCAAGAGATTGTCTTGAAGCGTGTGATGTTCTCTCACCAGTTGAAGTTCACCTGCCCAACTACAACAATTTTCTTGTAGAGACTTACTCATTAAAAAATTGCAGTAACTGCTGTTTTCTGAACATACACTAGGGATTTTCTCTTCTCTGTCTTTTCTTATGAATATCTATAATATCAAGAATCTGTGCTATCCATCAAACTTCAAGATCATATCCATTTTTCTTGGTCCCTTTCAGTCTCACGAGCTTAATGCATTCCTGTGAACTCCTAAGGGATATAATCTTTTCCATACTGAAATCCCTATGACATTTTTATTGTACCCTTCTTCTTTTATTTACTTTTCAGTGAAGTTACATGGCTTGAGTACAGTCATGGAATCTTTTGATATTGGAATCTATATTCATTATTAACAGAGAGAAAGCAAACATAATACTAGCAAACACCATAAGATATAAAATAGTATTTTGTCTAGTTGGGGAGGATGGAGAAAATACTTAGGAGTAGAATTGGTGGGTTAGTTGAAAAGCTTATGTTAACTTAAAATTACATGCCAAACTTTGTCAAAGTGGCTAAACCATTATATACATTCACCAGTAACATATAAGAGTTCTAGTTTTTTTACATCTTGTCAACATTTTGTGTTGTCTTTAAAAAAAAACAAACAAGCAACACCACCACCACCTTTCTAGTGGGTGTAAAGTTGTAACTCTTGTTTCTTTAGTTTGCATTTCCATAATAAGTAAGAGGTTTATATCCTTTCATGTGACTGCTAGCCACCCATAAACCTTCTTTAGGGAAATATCTATCCAAGTATTTCACCCATTTTTAAATTGGGGTCATTATTATTGTTGTTGTTGTATTGTAAGTGTTCTTTATATATTCTAGAAACAAGTCCTTTATCAAATATGTGGTTTACGTATATATTTTTTTTCTGTTTGTATCCTTTTATTTTCTTGATGGTGTCTTTCAAAGCTTAATTTAAAAAAAATGAATTCCAATTTATCTTTCTTCCTTGTTGTTATGATTGGTGCTTTTGGTATCTAACTCTTTTTCCTTAAACCAATGTCACAAAGATTTTCTCCTGTTTTCATCTGAAGTTTCATGGGGTTGGCTTTTACATTAGGTCTGATTTATTTTTGTTAGTTGTGTATGATGGGATGTGAGAGTCTACATTAATCTTTTGACATGTGGACATCCAATTGTCCCTGTACTATTTATATAAAAGACTATTCTTTCCTCATTGAATTGCCTTGACACCTTTGTTGAAAATCAATTGGCCATAAATGTAAGTGTTTATGCCAGGACCCTCAGTTCTGTACCATTGATCCATATGTCTATCCTCACACGAGTTGTACTTTGTCTTGCTTACTGCAGCATTATAGTAATCTTTAAATTGGAAAGTGTAAGTCCTACAATTTTACCCTTCCTTTTCAAACTTATTTTGGCTATTCTAGGTCCTTTGCAATTCTTTAATAACTTAAGGATCAGCTTGTCCATTTTTGAAAAACAAAACAAAGGAAACAAACAAAAACACCTGAGATTTTAATATAGGGGGTGTTCAATTTATAAATCAATTTAGAAAGAAATTGACATCATGAAAATATTGACTTTCAATCCAAAAATATGGAGTGTCTCCATTTAGGTAAATTCTCTTGAATCATTCATGGCATGTTTCATAGTTTTCAATGTGTAAAAGTCTTGCTCTTCTTTTGTTAAATCTATTCCTAAGAAATTTATTATTTTTAATGATTTTGCAAGTGGAATTCTTAATTTCATTTTGGGTTGATTGTCACTAATTTATAGAAATAAAATTTTGTTTTGTTTATTGATCCTCTGTGGGTAATCATGCTGATTTCCTTCATTAAGTTTTATTGTGGACTCCTTAAGATTTTTTACACAAATGGTAATATGGTCTGTGAATAAAGACAATTGTACTTCATAAATTCTGATATGGATATCTCTATTTTCTTTTATTGTTTTTATTTTCCCTTTACACTGGTTATAATCTCAAAGTGTTAAATAGAAAGTTGTTCTCACATTTGATATACGCTAAAAAAAAAACACCTTTTGTCTTCTAACTAGAACCATTTAGTTCACTTAAAATCACTGCATCCCAGTTGTTAAGGCCAATTCTGGCTCAAGGAATTGCTGGATTTTAATTGTTAAGATTAGAATTTTGGACACTTTCAGAAACAGGATTTTATTGTTGCTTTGCATTATATTGCTGAGGAGTGAAAAGGATTTCCTTTGTGTGTTTGTGTGCGATAAAATATGCACAACATAAAATTTGCCTTTAAACTATTTTTAAGTGTATAATTCAGTGGCATTAAATACATTCACAGTGGTGTGCAACAATCACCACTATTCATTTCCAAAACATTGTCATCACACCAAACAGAAACTATGAACCCATTAAACAAAAACTACTCATTTATCCCTCCCCAGAGTCCCTAGCCAATATCTATTTTACTTTTTTCCCTATTAGTCTGCATATTCTAGGTACCTCCAGAAGTGGAATCATACCATATTGGTCCTTTTGTTTTTGACTTATTTCACTTAGTATGATGTTTTCAAGGTCCATCCATGATGCAGCATGTATATAATTGTATTCCTTTTAAGACTGAAGACTTCACAATTGTATGTATACAGCACACTTTGTTTACTATTCATTAACTGGTGGACATTGGGCTGGTCGTACCTTTTGGCTATTGTGAACAAGCTGCTATGAACACCAGTGTATATGTTTCTGTTTGAGTTCTTGCTTTCAATTCTTTTGGATAAATATACTTCTAGACATATAATATATAATGGATAATGTGGTACTTCAAGGTTTCACTTTTCAAGGAAGGATTACACTATTTTCCAGAGTGGCAATACCATTGGACATAGCACAAGCAAAGCACTGGGGGGTCTGATTTCTTCACATTCTATCCAACATTTGTTATTTCTTGTTTGCTGTTTTTTTTTTAATAGCCACCTTAACAGGTGTGAACGTATATCTCACAATCGTCTCGATTTGCATTTGCTAGGAACTACTGATTTTGAGCATCTTTTCATGTGCTTGTTGCCCATTTGTGTATCTCTCTTGAGAAATATCTCTTCAAATTCCTTGACCATTGTGTTTTTGGTTTTTTTTTTAACTTGTTAAGTTTTAGGAGTTATAACCCACTCCATGAGTTCTTTTCACTCACTTGATAGTGTCATTGATACACAAATATTTTAAATTAAAAAAATAACATTTAAAATTTTGATAAAGCCTAATATCAATTTTTTTTCTTTTGTTACTTGTGCTCTCAGGATCATAGCCAAGAAATCACTGGCAAACCCAATGTCATGAATTTTTGCCTTTATGTTTTCTTGTTTTTTCTTGTTTATGTTTTCTTGTTTTTATTTGTTTTTTGTTTTGTTTTGTTTTTAGGTCTTATGTTTAGGTGTTTGACATATTTTGAGTTACTTTTTGTATATGGTGATGTACATTGCATGTCCAATTTCATTCTTTTTCATGTGGATATCCAAGTTTGCTAGCACCATTTATTGAAAAGAATGTCCTTTAGTCCATCGAATCCCCAACCTGGACAGGTTCTTGGCACCCTTGTTCAAATCAATATTTCTGGGTATCTCTATTTTATTCTGTTGGTCTATATTTCTGTCCTTGTGCTGGTAGAACATTGTTTTAAGAACTATAGTTCTGAAGAACATTTTTAAAATTTGAAAGTGTGAGCCTGCCAACTTTGTTCTTCTTTTTCAAGATTGCTTTCACTATATGAGGTCCCTTGAGATTCCATATGAATTTTGGAATGGGTTTTCATATTTCTGAAAAACAATACCATTGGACTTCTTACAGAGATTTCTATAGGTCTGATTTATGTAGATTTGGTTTCTGCAGTAAATCTGTAGATTGCTTTGGGTAGTGTTGTCATCTTAATAATATTGTCTTCCAATCCATGAACATGGGCTGTCTTTTCACTTATGGTTTAATCACTCAGCAGAGTTCTGTAGTTTTTAGTACAAGTCCTTCACTTCCATGTTTAATTTTATTTCTAAGTATTTAATTCTTTTTGATGCTATTGTCAATGAAACTGGTTTCTCAGTTTCCTTTTCATGTTCGTTGTTAGTGTATAGCAATAACTGTTTCTGTGTGTTGATTTTGTATCCTGTGTCCTTGTTGAATTTATTAAGTTCCAACAGTTGTGTGTGTGCATGTGTGTTTGTGTGTCTGTGTGAAATCCTTACAGTTTTCTACATATAAAATAATGTCACCTGTGAATAGAAATAATTTTACTTTTTTCTTTCCAATTTGAATGCTTTTATTTCTTTCTCTTGTGTTTACTTCTGACTAGAATTTTCAGTACTATGTTGACTAAAAGTGACAAGGTCAGGTATCCTTGTCTTATTTCTGATCTTGAAGGAAGCCTTTTTTTCCTTCAGCATTGAATACGATCTTAGCTAGGGGGGAGGGAGGGTTATATATGGCACTTATTGTGTTGAGGAGTTTTCCTTCTATTCCCACTTTATTCAGTATTTTCATGGAGAAAGGGTATTAAATTTTGTCAAATGCTTTTACTCCATCAACTGAGATTATCAAGGTATTTTTCCCCATCATTCTATTAATTTTTCTAGTTCCTTAAAGTATAAAGTTATGCTATTGATTTGAGACATTTTTCTTTTTAATGTATGCTTTTATTGTTAGCATTTCCCTCTTAGCACTGCTTATGCTGCCACTGCAAAGGTTTGGTATGCTGTGTTTTCATTTGTCTCAAAATATTTTCTAAATTTCCCCATTCTTTTTCTTTGACCAATTTGCTGTTTAAAGGCGTTATATTTAATTTCCACACACTTGTGAATTTTTCAGTTTCCTTTTTTAAGTTGGTTTCTAGCTTCAATCTATTGTGATCAGAAATGATACCCCATATGATTTCAGTCTTTTAAAATTTCTGAAGACTTCTTTGTTGTTTAACTTATCTTCCATACTGGAGGACGTTTCATATGCACTTGAGAAAAATATTCTGCTGGTGTTGGGTAGATTGTATGTGTCTGTTAGATTTAATTAGTATATAGCGTTTTCAAGTCTTTTGATTCCTTATTGATCCTTTGTCTCATTGTTCTATCCATTATTGAGATTGTGAGTGTTGAAATCGCCATCTACTATTATGTAATTTTCTGTTTCTTCCTTCAAATCTGTAAATGTTACATCATATATATCTTGGCTATGATATTTGGTGTATATATTGTGTTTATAATTGTTATATCTTCTTGGTGAATTGAACTTTTTTATTATTCTATAATGTCCTTCCTCATTGTAACAGTTTTTTATTTAAAGTCTTTTTAATCTGATATTTGTGTCGCTGCCCAGCTCTCTTTTAGTCACTATTGGCATCGACTGTTTCTGTTTATCCTTTCACTTTCAAATTATTTGTGACTTAGATTGAAAGTTTCTTGAAGACAGTGTATAATTGGATCAGATTTCCATCTATTCTGCCAATCTATGATTTTCGAACAGGAGTTTTAGTTCATTTACATTTAAAGTAAGTATTTATAAAAAAAAAAAAAAGGCCTTCTGCTATTTCCTATTCATTTTCTGTATGTCTAATGCCTTTTTTTTTGGTTCTTAATTTCCTCTATTAATGTCTTCTTTTGTTTTAGTGGATTTTTTTTTTTTTTTTTGGTAATGACGTTTTTTGTTCTCTATTTCCTTTTGGGTATATTTTATAGATATTTTATTTGTGGTTATGATGGAGATTACATATAACATCCTAAACTTACAACTATTAAATAGGTTTCAAATTATTATTTTTTTGAATTCCAGTGTAATTAACAGTGTTATATTAGCTTCAGGTATGCAATAGAGTGATTCAACAATTCTATACACTCATCATGATAAATATACTCTTAATCCCCTTCACCTCCTTCAGTCATTGCCCCACCCACCTCCTCTCTGGTAACCACTAGTTGGTTCCCTATAGTTAAGAGTCTCTTTGTTTCTTTTTTATTTTGTTCGTTTTTTTTTCCTTAAATTCCACAAGTGAAATCATATATTTGTCTTTCTCTGACTGGCTGACATCACTTAGAATTATATTCTCCAGTACTATCTAGACCCAAATATGTTGTTGCAAAGGGCAATATTTCATTTTTTTTATGGTTGAGAAATACTCTGTTCTCTGTGTTTGTGTATTTATTTATGTATTTATGTAACTATCTCAATAGATGAATGATAAAGAAGATAGGTAGATAGATATAGATATATCACACTTGGATTGCTTCCATAATTTGGCAAAGTAAATGCTGCTGCTATAAACATAGAAGTGCAAATATATTTTCAAATTAGTGTTTTCATATTTTTTAAGTAAATGCCCAGTAGTGGAATGACTAGATCACATGGTAATTCTACTATTAATTTTGAGGAAACGTCATATCATTTCCCACAGTGGCTACACCAGTTTGCATTCCTACCAACATGACATGAGGGTTGCTTTTTTTCTGTATCCTAATCAACACTTGTATTTATTTATTTATTTATTTATTTATTTATTTTTAATTTAGCCATTCTGACAGGTGCAAGATGAGATCTCATTTTGGTTTTGATGTGTATTTCCCTGATGATCAGTGATGAGGAGCTTCTCTTCCTGTGTCTACTTACCATTTGTATGTATTCTTTGGAGAAATGTCTGCTCATGTTTTCTGCCCATTTTTAAACTGGATTTGTGTGTGTGTGTGTGTGTGTGTGTGTGTACTAAGATATACAAGTTCTTTATACATTTTGGATATTAACTCATTGGACATATAATTTACAAATATCTCCTCCCATTCAGTAGGTTGTCTTTTTTTTGTAACATTTTAATATGAATGAATATCAACTTAAGCCCAATTGAATATATAAATCTACTCCTATAAAGTTGAATCCTCCCCTTATATTATTCATCTCACAAATCATGTATTTATATGTTGTGTGCCTAATAACAGATTTATACTTTTTAAAAATATTTTCCCTTTAAATGCTGTAGATAATGAAAAGTATGAGTTACAAACCAAAATTATAATAATAGTGACTTTTCTACTTGCTTACTTATTTACCTTTGCCAGAGATTTTACATCTTTGCATCACTTCAAATTACCACCTAGTATCTTTTCACTGCAACCCAAAGATTGCATTTCTTATAGGGCAGATCTAGTAGTAAAAACTTACTCAGCATTTTTTTTTTAGTCTGGGGATGTCATAATTGTTCCCTTATTGAAGGACAATTTTGTCAGATATAGAATTCTCAGTTGGCACGTTTTTTATTTGTTTTTTGTTTGTTTGTTTGTTTTTGTTTTTACCCTTTGAGCACCTCATTCCACTACCTTTTTGCCTCCACATTTCTGATGAGAAATTGGTGAGTAATCAAATTGAGGATCCTTCACTTATTTTTGCATATAAAATTTGTTAATGTCTTTGGCTTTCAATAATTTGATTATGAATTATCTCAGTTAGGATCTTTTTGGGTTTATTGTACTTGGCATTTATTGAGTTATTTTTGATGTGTAGATTAATTTCCTTTTGGAAAGAATTTGGCCATAATTTAAAAAAATAAAAATTCTCTCTCTCTTCTATTGCTGTTTATGTTTATATATGTTAGTTTGCTTGATTGTGCCCTACAATTCCATTGGGTTCTGTTCACTTTTGTTCGTTCTTTTTTTTTTTTTCTTTTCTCCACCTCAGACTGAATAACTCAATTGCTCTATCTTCAAGTTCACTGATTGTTTTGTAAATCTGCTATTGAACCCCTTTAGTGAAGTTCAAACTTGAGTGATTACATTTTTCAGCTTCAGAATTTCTGTGTTGTTCTCTATCATTTCTGTGTTTGCTGAAATCCTCCTTTCATTTACATATTATGTCCTGGAATTCCTTTAGTTCCTTGTCCATGCTTTCCCTTATCTGTTTGAGCCGATTTAAGACAGTTGTTTCAAAGTCTTTGTTTAGTAATTCCAGTATGTGGGCTACCTCAGGAACAGTTTTTGTCAATTAATTATTTTGTTCCTTTGAATGAAGCAAAATCTGTTTTATTGCATGCTTTGTGATTTTTTTGGTTGAAAATTGGTATTTGATTTTTATAATGTTATACTTCAGATATTCTGTATTCCCTAGGGCTTTCTGTTTTTTGTTTGTTTGTTTGTTGTTTTGATAATTAAAGGCTGTTGTAGTCCATTTGTTTTGAGACTTTTACAAACTCTTTTTTTCAAAGATGGTTCTTTGGTGTATATACTCCCTGTCTCTGTTCCTTTAACTTGTGTTCAGCAAATGTTTTGACAGAGATTTTCTTGAATGCCAGGAGCTGAAAGAGACAAACAAAAATACACCAAAAAAGAAAAAAAAATAACCATCTCTTTCAGTCTTTACAAACTAGGTCTCTGTAGGTGTATGTTTTACCTATTAGGTAGGCTCATTGTGATTGAGGGAAGAGCTGAGGAGAAAGTTTAAGGTCTTCTTAGGACTTTTGAGCATGTGCCTTGCCTGGCATGCACAAGACTTTCTAAATTTTCCTGTACATGAAGTTTCCAATGCAGTTTTTGAATGTTCTAATTCTCTGAAGAGTCTCAACCCAGTTTGTCTCTTGGTTTTAGATGATCTGTTGTAGGTCTCCACCCAGAATTTCTTGCCTTTGGTGTCTGTGGATTTGTTGTCTTCATAGCTCTTATGAGCAGTGTCTGTTGCTTTTCCTACCCATGTTCTTAGTATGGGATGAAGATGAGAAAGTCAGTTATTCAAGTTAGAATAAACATACACAATGATTTGCAAATCAAGTTTGTTCTGCTTCTACAAATTCAGGGAGAGTAACAAGTAACCAGGCTTGCATTATCAGACTTGATATGAATCAGGCTTGATTCATAAAATCAAGACTTCTCTGTGCTTGGAGGGGGTTAAGGGATGAAGACTAGAAACATTACAAAACTTCCTTAACACTTTGAAGATAGCTTTTTCTTGATTGAGCTTTGCTTGACCTCTGTAAACCTCTGATTACATGCCAGAACTCCTACAAAGTTGTTTCCCACAGTTTTTTCTGGTTGTTTCTTACTGTTGTCATTTTTGTATACATTAGAGGAAGAAGAGAATGGAACTTCTTGATCTGCCATTTTGCTGACACCATTCTTCCAAGAATCCCCATTTTGACACATCTAGAAACCTTCTATTTATTCCCTTGTCATATTCTGAGACCTCTAGGAGGAGACAGCATCTTCATAATTAAGTTCAACATTTTATGGGCATGTCGTTTTTACTTTCCTTATTGCTGGCTGTTTTCAGTGATTACCTCATGTTGTTTATAAGTTGCCACTCTTTAAATTTCAACATCTATGGTAAAAAATGAAAAACATAATAAGTTCATTAGTTTGTTTTTCTATGAGCATATATATGATGGACATTTCTTGTAACTGAAAATGTAAGTGTATTTTCTTTGTTTATTAATTGAGTTCATCTATAACAGTGAGGTTTTATATGGTTCTTTCAAAATTTTTATTTTTCCCACAAACCTGCTATTTTTCACTATGATTTACATTCCAATTTTTATTTCTATACCAAATTTAAACATAATTATTTTAAAATTTTTTATTTACTTTTGTGAGAGAGAGAGAGAGTATGCATGTGTAAGTGGGGAGGGGGTAGGGGCAGAGGGAGAAGCAGACTCCCTGCTAAGCAGAGGGCCCAAGGCAGGACGAGAGACTGGATCCCATGGACCCTGGGACCATGACCTGAGCTGAAGGCAGATGCTTAACCAACTGAGAGACCCAGGTGCCCAACATAATTATTTAAGCCCATTTTTTAAATATGACATTAACTTTTGTATTTGAGGATAGCAATTCTACTTGTTGTATCTGCTGACGCTTTCAAGGTTGGTAAATTTCTTTATCTGGTTTGTATCTTTAAATTATGATCTAATCCTCAGGTGCATTATTTTTTCCATAGGTTACCTGGGTGTCCTGTGTTGTAGAATTATCTTATAGACAGTTTTATTTTTGCTTCTACTATAACTCTTGGGATATATACTTTGAAATATCCATATAAAAGCATCCCAAGTTAAAATGAATTCCAGCCCCAATAACTGAGTGTGGCATAGATTTAGTGCTTTTACTGCTAATAGAAAAGTTTTCCACACTAGAGCTTCAAAAAAGTGAAAGTCTATTTTCTTCTATTAGGGGATGGTGGAGTGGATATTTTCTTTGCCCTCTTTATGAAGTGGGCAGAACTTGTAGAATCCTAATTTTATGCAGAAGGTCTTATTTGCAACTCCCTACAGGTTTTTTTTTTTTTTTTTAAACCTAAAGAAGGTCCAATATTTTTTTGCTTGTTTTCTCTTCATTTCTCAAGTTTCAATTTCTATTCCAAACAGTTGAAGAGCATTTCCCATGGGAAGGTCTTTTCATTCCACTGATTAATTACATCTCACAAAAAGCACAAAATGTATATGCTCCAGACATAGTTGAATAACGTCAAACTAGAACAGTCTGTTAGTATTCACTTTGTGAGATTTTAGAAACTACCCAATGTTGATGAATGAATGCAATTCATTTTTCAAATGTATCAGACAGATACACAGGCATTATGAAATTAATATATTTCATTCTATCTACATATATCTTAGCTAGATACACAAATAGTGATGATATTGAATATTGTGAATTTTTGATTTACTTTACTTGGCATACATACCCATACACAGGGAATTTTCATAAGGTTAAGGGCAAAAAGCTTCTTCACTGAGATTCCTAAACTTTTTTATCCTTTATTCTCACTGAAAGTGGTAACATGTCTCCCCTAAGTAAGACTTCTTTTGCATTTACTGAAACTACTTGGAGATTTCATTGTTTTGTTGTTGTTGTTGTTGTTGTTTTTACTTAATGTCCTGTGATAGCATCTAACTTTGAACATTTATTTTAACCTTATATTTGTATATATGCAAATCTCTGTCTCTCTTTCTGTGTAGATGGATAGCATAAATGATAAATATCGAACATCAAGTTTAAACCTAAATGTCCTTACACTAGAAGAGTAGGGGTTACTTCGTGGCCATTACTATTGTCATAAGGTACAGATTAAGGAATGATAGAGGGATATAGAAGCAAATGTTATCCCCATATGTGGGATTTCATTTCCTGAAACTCCCAAGTTCTATCAACCCTCTATTTTGCTTTTCCAATAGCTGTCTAAACCTTTGGATAACTTGATGGTAGAAAAGGATACAATTATATCTGTATGATTCCTCCTTACCAAATTTAACTGAAATCTCTATTTTGTTGACATTTATGGTTGCTAAGCCTCTAATCAAATGTTATAGAAAAAAAAACTATAATTGCTGATTGTGTTGTTGGTAAGAAGAACACAATGTCAACTAGCTGCATTAAAGAAGCCATAGTAGTTATTCAATGAGTGTGTGTGTGTGTGTGTGTGTGTGTGTATGTGTGTGTGTGTGAAGATTCTTCTTTCTTATTTACATGCCCAGTGTAAATGGGTCTTGGGATAGTATAATTTAGTATAAGTTGATATTGTCAATGTTGAACGGTTTTAACCTACAATTTATATAGGACTTTGACTGAGGGAGACATTCTTTTCCTATTCCTTTGGGAGGGAGAGATCAGCCTGGGGGAAGGAAAGGACAGAAACACAATGGTTTAATTCTGGGGGAGTGGGGAACAAGAACAAGGGTTTCACACAAACTTGACCCATTCTAATTGCATTTTTTTCTGAGTTTTTGTCACACTTGTCTATTACTTAGTCACATTTCACCAGTTTTAATCACATTCAAACACACATACATATGCACACATACGCACACACACACAATTAAAAGCATGGAGGCCTTTTCAGTACAGATGAGAACTGTGATGCTCAACAGGTCACCACTCTTAATATAGACAATGACTTGAAACTCTAACTTTTAATTCCCTACCTTACTCCTACCCTTCGTCCCCCATGGAATTTGACAGAATTTAACTGTTTCACATAGAATCCCAGTCATGAATTTGAGTTGCCATGATTATGAACATCTTCTTAGATGAGCTAAGGTGGTGAGACTCCTGGTCATTCTTTGTGAACATGCTTTGACATGACCAACATTCAGTTTGATCTTACAGTTTACAGCATCTCTCCCCACATTTCGGGCAGGATTTTGCCATTCTGCACCAATGACCTGGAAAAGTTTAATTCTTCCCTTTGAGAATAAGTGTGCTTTCACACTAAGGGGCTTTTTTCATTACGGTCTATACTTTGGCAGATTGAGGCCAAAAGGTGGTGCTGTCCAGCATGTGGGATCTAGATATGTGGATAGCAAAATAGTTTTCCTCCCAAAGAATTCTTTACATAAACTGTAGCTTTGTAGATTTGGTTCTAGCTGGAAACAATAGCCAAGGTAAGATAATTCGGCCTTTCCAGCCGGTGTGGAAAGCTGAATCAGTGTTGTTCTTCACATTAGACTGTACATGAAACCCACCTGGGATCTGGGGAAAGTCCGCTCAACACTCCCACCAAGCTCCGTTTTGTTTTTCTTCTCCCACTGCCAAACCTCTGTGCACTCCCAAGGACATTCAATCTTGCTAGTTTTCCCACCTGTAATGAAATATACAAGTGTTAAGAGTCCCATGAAAAGAGCCCCAGTACAATTGCTCCTCAACCATTAAGTTAAACCAGTTGAAAATGTGGTGAAACGGTGTCATCAGAGCCGGTCACTGAACCACAAATCTGGAAGCATTTTTTTTTCCCTCATAAATGCTATTCCATAGATAATGCTCTTGGATGTTGTCAAATATAAATTATCAAAGGAAAACAAGGCAAATAGCACGAGCTTGACAGGGAATATCCCACGGGTTCATTTTATACCCACATATCAATAAGGGAGACTTTTATAGCCACGTTTCCATGACTGGTCTCAGCCCATCCTTTCTCTGGCTGCACAGGACTTGAGCACTCCTCCGCGGATAAGGCCACACAGTTACTGGAGTCTAATTCCAATGGCGTTGCTTTTTGTATTTTTTAAGGGGAGGTGGAAAATCAGAAATATAACCTGTGAGGCCAAGTTTATGCTCATACAGACTTTTAAACGTGTAAGGTTTCAAGAATGGTTTTATAAGAATAATTAACTTTTTAAAAGGCACCCGTTTCCTTCTGTCATTAATGATATGCGTAACAGTTTAATGCAATGCTACTTTTAATTATCACAGCCCTTTCTTTTAAATATCAAATTTCCCTCTCTAAACTGTCCTGCCTTCTCTTTAGAATCTCATCTGTCACTGTAAATGCCATCACTTTATTCCTCCTCTAGAAGCAGTGACAGGCTCACTCTTATCCCAAGCTTTATCTCTTTTTCCATCCTTTATTGTACTACAAAGATCCCTTTTTCATAGTTTACAGCTGTATCCGCTTTCCACACGTGGCAAATGATTGCCTTGGTAAAGGTATTTTCTGTTTCAATCTTACATTTTCCCAAGGGAGAACAAAAGGGACAAGCTTTCTGGAGTTGGTTTCACTGAGAAAATTGTTTAGAATTGCCTCATTCCTCAGCAGATTAACGAATGCATACAATCCCAGCTTAAGTGCTTTTGTACTGCACAATTTGTCCATTATACTTTGTCCTTTCCATTTAGAAAACCCCTCACCAATTAAAGTAATACAGCCTTCCAATACCTGCTCCCAATTAAATCTGAGCTGTATTACCTGCCCCGTTGCAGCTGGTCACAGATTCCTACCACTTACCCGCATTCATTAGGCCTGTTCATTATCAAGGGGATGGTGGCAGGAATTCAAGCCACTGCCTTTCTTTTAGGGCTCACCGAAATTATCAGCTTTCCACCCAAGGCCCCAATAAGGACAGGATTAAGTATAAGGAGGAGGAATTCATACAGTAGCAAACTTCCATTGTTTCTCTTTTGCTCATGTCCTCTCTACCTCAACACATCAAAAAGATACAGTACAGGTACAAAAGAACACTCATCTTAATTAAAGGATCACTTTTCCCTCCTTTTCCAGCCCAAAGCGTACCCCCCAGCTTTGTTCCTCTGTCTTTACTGCCCTCTGCCTTCAAGTCCTTTCTTCAAGACCACAGTGAGAACTGTAAAGAAAGGCTCTGAAAGTGACCAATGAGGCCACTTACTGAGAGCTTTGTCATTGAAGAGCAGGCTTTGCTAGCTTCAGGCCGGACTTCATTTTTGAGAAGTGTTATTTTTCTACTCAAGGCTTAAAGTGACCCTGAGAAAGGAGGAGGCTGTGGATGGACGGAAGGGAGCGGGAGCTGGGCTTAATTACTACCCTGGCATTGCTGTGCGGGTGGGATCCCCCAGATACATTTAATGGACTCTGGACAATAAACAAAAGTAGACAACCAACGCTCTTTACTTTCATTTTGAAGAAGGAAATACGGCCGTAGCTTCCTGGGGAACTCGTCTAGTTCTGTCAGGATTATTGGTCAGAAATGGAAGAAGAAGTGGCGGCGGCGGGGGGGGAGGTATGCCAGGGATGGGGGAAAAAAAAAAATCACACATTAATGAGAAGTATAGGGAAAAGCTCTTTGAGAGAAAACACAAGCTAGCTGCCAGGGGTAGCTGTCTGGGCCTGCGCGATTCAGGTCCTGAGACTATTGGCAACGTAGAAAGTCATGGAGTCCTGAGCAAGACACCCTTGTCCCTTGGCTCAGAAGAGTCCAAACCTGAGGGCTGACTCAGCTACTGGTGGCCCTCGGGGACAGGAGGGGTTCACGTGAGGCCCCTGGTTCCTTTCATAGGAGGATCCAGAGCAAATCCCATCCTTCTTTCCTGGAGAGACAGGCCCGTGATCCTGCAACAGAAAGTCCTTTTTAAGAGCTTTTATTATTTTGTTGTTGTTTTTTTAAAGATCCTATTTATTTATTTACATTAGAGTGAGAGTGTGTTCACACACACACACACACACACACACACACCACACACCACACACCCCAATGAGGGGAAGGGGCAGCTGGAAAGGGAGACGCAGACTCCCCCCTGCTGAGCAGGGAGCTGGACTCCAGGCTGGATCCCAGGACCCTGAGATCATGCCCTGAGCTGAAGGCAGAGCAAATTCCACCCATCTTCTCTGGAGAGACAAGCCCATGATCCCACACCAGAGAAGGTCCCTTTTCAAAAACATCTAAATAAGAGATGGGATATATGTCTTCTCCTGATTTCCTAAATAATACCTCATTCTTTAGTCAGTGACATTTGTAAAGGACTTCAGTCCCCTCGTGCCTCTAACGAACAGGCACTGTGGGGACAGCCTGAACCTGGAGAGACTCTAAACGTTCACAAAGGAGCAGATATATGGTTCGTGTATAATCAGTGAAAATCCATCCTTAGCAATCTTGGGATCGACTTTACTAGAAGTCTTCATTGTATACATACAAATCTTATCAATGAACAGCGCCGTATGCATATCCATGGCTTTTTTTTTTTTTTTTCGTAAGGGGGGAGGTTGTATATTAGTGTTTTCCTCTCAATTAACTTCTAGGCAATTTTCCCAGCTAAATGCATAACATCTTTGGCAAGATGCCAAACAAAACCTTAAGACCCAACACTAAATTCCGCACTTACACAGGCAGCTTAGATTTTCATGCGGTGAACTGGAAGCCTGCCAGCAACTCCCACTGTAAACCCAGCAGTGGGAAAGCTATATATTTTTTTATCAAGAAACTCTACTTTAGATTTCCAAGACCACTTGAAAATTGCACTATTTTAATGTGCCTTTTAGACAAAATAAAAGAAAGATTTAACCTGCTATTAAATTAACCCAATTAGCTATTTATTCCATGTAACCTTACAGTTTGGATGATGTTAAATCAAATAGACTGGCAGTGAATGAATTTTTTTGGTGAATTATGGAAATTACAAGATGCATCCTAGACAATAAGTTTTTCTGTCTTTTTCCTTATCCTTTTCACTCTATAAGATTATCAGAATATTTTTTTTTAATTTCCTTTTTTTAATATATATATGAAATGGAATTACCCAGGATACAATGGAGTTGAGGGGTCCAGGAGTAGTGGCTGGGAGAATTAACAAGTAAAGGAAAGTTAATCAAATAGAAATTTACACAACAGTCATTCCTTGGAAGGCTTGCCATCAATCCCTCAAACTTAGCTTTTTTGGTGTGCTTTTATTTGTACATTCCATTCAACACATGTGTTCTTCCAATAATGTAGTACTTTTCAAAGGCTAACTGCAGTCAGGCTGCTTTGGATCTCAGTCAAGTTTTGTTGATGTTAAATTTAGAACCAAACTCTATGAGTTTGAGTTCATGTCCAGTGGGATCTAAAAGTTGAGGTAAAAAACACTTTTGAGAACTTGTGTAGTGTCTGATAAACCTCTTTCAGCACTAAAAAGCTTTTGGAAAACAACATTTTGACGATTTAAGAGGCAGTGAACCAGAAACATATGGATTAAGTTTCCCCTGAAATACTCAGGGGTTTAAAAATTAAGGGGGAAATGCTTGGCCAAACAAATTTTGCTGAACCAAAAAAATGTGCAAGACGGTCCAAGATAGTGTGCCAAACCTGAAAGGACTGATGAACTCTCTTTCATTAACCATTAACCATGGTTAATATTGAAGAAAAGTTTCAGTCCACTCTCTTTCTTCAATAACTATTATTATTATTATTTTTAATTTTCATGTGACAAATCCAGAGTTTTAAACATATCTGGAATGGGTTCAGAGAATAGAAGGTCACATCAAAGTGATTTTGCAATTTCAAAAACAAATCATAAATCACAAGCAAACAACACTGTGAATTTGTCTACATAAATTTGAGAGCCAGGATGGTTTGGCCCTGTCCTGGCATACAGTTGCACTCATGGCAGAGGTGTCCAACATTTGTTAAGCTGGTCAGGTGCTCACAAAGATGACGGGGCTCTAGTTAGAGAGAATGTGGAAGCAGAAGCATCACTTGTGCAATGGTTTACAACATCAGTTTTGTCCAGACAGACAGACAGAAGACAGATGGTAGACACCAGTGGAGAGTTTAACATAAAAATATGCAGAAAGATGATTCCCGAGGTCAGCTCACAAAACTTTGCCACTTCAAGGTTTTGAAACCTGCCAAAGAAGCTATTAAGAAGACACCAATCCCAGACACCTGGGTGGCTCAGTTGTTAAGCATCTGCCTTCAGCTCAGGTCATGATTCTAGGATCCTGGGATTGAGTCTTACATCAGGCTCCCTGCTCAGCGGGATGCCTGCTTCTCCCACTCCCTCTGCTTGTGTTCCCTCTCTCACTATGTCTCTCTCTGTCAAATAAATAAATAAAATCTTAAAAAAGAAAACACCAATCCCAACAGAAGCCTTAATGTTTATTTTTTTGGTTGTCAACAAATTCCAAGAATCGACACAGCAACGACTCCTGCCTATTTGATCCTTAAGTAGCTTTTAGCAGCAACACAAGACTCCCATTGCACAAAGCAACAACAAAATAGCATGACAAACATCAGGGTGAAATAGACTATCTTAACCATCTTTCCCACTGTCTTTTTCTGTAGTTGTCATCTGTTGCCTCAAACCATGGTTGGAAGGAGGCAGATTCAGTGCCATGTTTGGCAGATCCAATCCTGGAAAACCCAGAATAACCCATATACTCTGAAACTAAGGATGCTGGAGGGCAAGCATAAATAAAAAAAGACAAAAAAGATGGATGGAAGGAAGGAAGGAATGAAGGAAGGAAAGAGGAAAGAAAGAAGGACCAAAAAAAAAAAAAAAAAGGAAGAGGAGAAGGAGGGAGGCAGGCACTCAGTATACATATATTACTAAGGAAAAGAAGACTATAGTCAATTTGATAAACACTTGCTGTACATTTCATCACATAATACTCTGCCGTTGATCTATTTCAGTGTTTAAGCACTATTTTTCAAGCAAGTCAATTACAATTGCACGTGATATCATGGTGGTAGAGGTGATGGTAATGGTGGTGATAAGTAGATCAGCATTTAGAAACTTTAAAACTCTCTCTAAGATAGAAGTGACAGTTCGATGTGGAAAAAAAAAAAACGAAAAAAAAAAACCTCCCTTTAAATATTTTGGAAGAGCCATAAGAGCCATTTGACATTTAAAAATACATTTAAAGATACAGCAGCAGTTAACTAGTTGACTATGGAGAACTGATATTTAAGGAAAAAAAAATGTATTCATGCTGCTGAAACATCACAAAATCCCTGCAAAACTCTGAATGTCTTTATAAAATTAACTGTACTCTCTATGGTCTATTTTCCATGAGACCTTTGTGTCCACTGACTACAGTGACTGCAACAAAAGATCTTATACTATTGATAGAAGAGTAAATTAATTTCTGTTTGAAACTCCTGGAAAAGTGGAAGAAGGGTGATTTTGTTAGTGGATGAATTTCTTAAATATGTATTAATGAGTCAATTGGCAATTGAGAAATAGCTTAACATATCTTTCTTTCTGTCTTTTAACTAGAAGAAGAAAAAAGTTGTTTTTTTTTTTTTCTTCCATAAGGGCAGTCTAGAAGATTGGGCATGATTCATATTGCATCTTATTACCCCCCTGAATTTGTGTCTATTTATATATAAATTAGCATAATTTGACTTAAACTTCTATTACTTTGTAAAAGAGTTATTTCACATATTTCTCACCACAAGCAGCACTAGGCTCTGAGAAAGAATTTTCTGCTGGGAAGGAATAGTCTAGCTTGTGTTTATACATAACTTCACTCCAACCTGTATAATCCAAAATTTCAGGGAGACGGGCTAGAAATATAGCAGTATTTGCTCAAGTGTCTTTATGAGGATGCTGTAAAATATCATTTATTAAAAAAAAAAAAGCATGTTAGATTTTAAGCACACTCGCTTTGATTTAAAAGGCATTTTTAGAGACCTGTGTCAAGCTTCTTTGGAAACCCGCTTGCCCACTGACAGAGGGGGCCATCCTCAGGAGCTGAATTTCCACCTCGCACAACATGTCCAGTAAAGTTATGGGTGACAGAACACTGTAGTGTGAAGATCTTTGTCCAGACTTTAAATTGTTAGAAATCAGGAATTATCTTCCTTAGAAATGGAAGGAGATACAAGATCAAAATGCACACATGTATTCATAATACATATATACATACATACAAACATACTTAAGTACATAAAACCTGGAAGCTTTTCAAGTCTGGAATTAGTGTCAGAATCCCAGGTGGGGCGGCAATGTCAGAAAGCCAAAATCAGAATGTCTGATAAGGGTAAATGAAGGATGACATGTAGTTCCCAAACCCAGCCACAATCAGAAACTAGAGAGGAGACGTTACCCAAACTTGAATCAGAATCCAAAGTCGGGGTCAACAGGCACATGAAGGGGTAAGCCAGGGAGTCCACACAGGTCAGGACGTGGGGATGGCCGATGGCCACTGATCAGCCCAGGGCTCCTCAGGCTTTGGGGGGAGAGAGAGTGAAAGAGAAGGCGAGGCTGGAGATAAAAGGCAGCCCGGAAACCAGGGCTGAGGGTGGGGTCAGCAGGTTACTGTGCTCTCATCAGTCAAGGTCCGCACCTGGCAGCCAGGCCCCGGACCCCGGCAGGCTTCCGCTCAAGGGGAAAAGCTTCTACAACGAACGGGGTGGCAAATAATACAGATCTGGAGATACAGAGCACTTTACGCAGTGATTTTTTAATTCAGAAGAGAGTCATTAGTAAAAGGCTACTAACTGGGAGGAAAATGAGACTCGCTTCTTCGGGGCCCCTTTATTTTGGTACAGTTACTTCTGCAAAAGGAAGACTTCCAGGACCTGGGGAGGAAAGAGATTGTAAAATGTGCATTATTTCAAGACTTAGTTCTCTGTCTTTGCACTGATCTTTCTGCTCTTTTATTGATTCATGTCTCAGTGTCCAAACATAATCTTGTCTTTTTCAGCAGAGTTCAAAGCAGAGGAGATGTTATCTCATCAGTTTTCATAATTTCCATATGATTCACCATCTGGCTCTCCCCTGTCTGCACGGGGAACCTCCCTGTGGTACCGCTGCACTTGCTGCACACCCTTGCCACACCTGTGGCTCCTTCCCTGCCTTGGAGTCTGCACGTGTTCTTTTCCCAGCCTGAGGACTCTTCTCTCTCTTCTTCTCTGCACTGCACAGTTAGAGACCAAACCACGTGTTCAATCTGCGCTAGGGCCTGACAGGACTGCAAGGTGACCTTGGGAGTTCTCCTGTTCATGATGGCGCTGAACTTTGTCAACCAAAGCTCATTGCCACCTGCCTTTGGGACACCTACTCCCTTTCCCCATTTTGATTTCACCACCCTTTTCTAAGGGTCACCCCGGGGGAGGGGAGAGGAGAGGACCTATATATTTATATTCAACACTATTTCACCAGAGTCTGCATTTGAATTAGTTATCTGCATGTCTCACTGCTAGGGGATAAGTTACACCCATCCTGTCTCACTGAGCCCTACCCTGGCACCAGAGTTCTGTGCCCTGTAATTATTGAGTTGCAGTATCTCTTTATTAAATGAATGGTTGACGGATAGATGGACCAGTGGACAGACAGGTGGATAGATGGACGACTGTGTGGACATATACTTTGAATATTATGCCTTTTTTTTCCCCTTGCACTCACCGTGCATTGTCCATCACTGTTCAGTACAGTAACTCTGCATTGCTTTTCTGCCTCAGCCTGGAATTAATGACTTTTTAATTTTAGCAGTACTTCCTTTTCAAACAACAAATAGGATCATTCCTCATGTATTTTGCAATAGAACTACTCACTTTAAACCTAACTGGCTCATAATAGTTTTCAGCTTGCGCACTGAACTTTTACAGGGAGTAGTGGTGTATATTTGTTAATCTAACAGGACTGTATTAATTTACTAATTAACAATGGTGCAACTGTCAAAGGCGGTCCTGAATTGTGGATTGATGTATTTTTCTGTTTAAGAAAAATACATATGTATAGAAAGGTCTGTTAAACATTTGTGCAGAAAGATAAAATAATGATTGATATTTGTAATTAAATGTGTCTCCAGTTTGCTTTATTTATACAAAATTATTGAATCTGTATTACCAATTTACGTATCTAACTTTCTTTTAGAGATATTTCAAAATGCATTTGTGACTATCTCTGTATATTTAAAATTCATACATAGTTGATATTCATATTTTAGTAGATTCTATGTGGAAAATGGAAGTTTGCTCTATCATGTTTTGACAATTTAAAAAAAATTCATTTCTCCATCCAAAAAATCCTTGATACAGTAGACTGATTCTGGCACAGGTATCATAATTCAGAAATGTGTAAAAAAATGCTGAGAGAAAGGCATATCTAATATCACCGTCCTAACACATTTGATATAGATATAGTATCGCCGAGCTCATTATAGCAGACCCTATACTATAATTATATTACACACATTTTAAATTATCATTATAATTTAAGTCTGCAAATTTGTTTGGGGCTTAGATTTTCCATATTTGTTCTCACATGTGAATCATTTAAATTGTTGAAGTAGAATCTGTTTAGCTATTTTGAATTATATGAATGAAAGAAAAAATACTTTCTCTTCAAAGCAAATTAAGATATTTGGGGATTCAAGTGAGACTGTCTGAATTTATAAGCTTGAAAATTTTGGAGTCAATATGAATTTAAAAATATTTCCTAATTTCCCTCACACACAATTTAAAATTATAAATGAATTAAGTCTTTGATATAAGTCAGACAAAATGATCAGTTTATGTAGTCATTTTAATTTTGCTATCCCAAGAATATTGAAGCTAAAATAGACATCATAAATTATTAAATAATTTGAGATTTTTTTTTCCAGCTACAGTACCATTTCAGTGTGTACAAGTACGTGATTTTTAAAAATCTTTAGGATTTGGACATGACATTCAGAGGTACGAATTTAACTCTCTTATTGTTGCATTTATGTTTGATGTATAAATAAATAAAAATGCAAAAGTCAGAATTTGCTAATCATTAATTTTCTCTGAACAGAGTCAGTGTTCCTGGTAGCTGTAAATTAATTGGAGACCTGGATACTAATAGTCCTTTAGAGCCTGCATTCACATATTTATACTTTGTGAAGAAACTTGGCAAGTATTCTGAACAAACAGAAAGGATTTAGGCTGAGGTTTTCAGGAATGGAGACATCTATCATCTTTTCTAAAAAATGACTTAACATATAAGCTTTCAGATACTCAAAAAAAAAAAAAAAGAAAGAAAAATACACTTAGTCCACGTCTGCACTCACCTTACTTCGCCTTTTTAATTTCGTAAGACAATATTTTTTTTCCCTTAAACGTTCACCTTTGGAAGTCAGGAGACAGCATAGTGATCAGACTGGATTTTTTATTCTTAATGATGTAAGTATATCAGGTTGTAATAAAAGTCAACGTATTAAAATTTGATCTCCTGGCAACAACAGCAACAACAAAGGGCCACTTGTTTATGAAGCCCCAGGGACTCACAGAAGCAGCAGGACCTCTGTGCTTCTGTAGATCTCCAGAACTCTGTCTCACCTAGACCAAGCAGTGATGGCTGAAAACAGCTCCCCGCACACGGGCCAGAGGCTCCAGAGGAGCTGGTGGGGAGGGAAGAGGGAGGAAGGAGACCAGATAGAATTATAAGGAGCGGATCCTAACAGGTGGCGTCCTGTACCCACCCTCTCTTTAATCTTTTCTTCCGTATTATTAAAGAAACTTCATTAAACGCCTCATAGACAATAGGACACATTTCTTTTTCCTAAACACTCCAAATAACAAGAAGCCTGCAGAATTTTCGTTACTGGTAATGAAAGAGGAAGGCATGTGCTCTCAAGAAAGCTCTAACATTAATGCCCATTCAAAAATTCTCTAACCCAAATGTAAGTAGATTTACCATGTACTGTGGGCCAGCATTATTTGGAAAGATTTTATACGTTGTGTGTCATAACAGAGGTTCCAATGCAACTGGTAAAGCAGTTAATTCAGATTTAAAACCGGAATTCCCAGATAGTTTCCCTAACAGCATAGATTACTGCGTGACAACCTTGCATGGAAATCATATTGCTGTTTAAAATTTTAACTCACTCACTTTTATTTTGAAATGTATTTTAGTACCATTAAAGGTAAGTAGAATTGCTTTTTTTTTTTTTTTTTTTCCCCTCAGTGTTGCATTTCAGCTAAATAACCTGCTAGCTCCTCTGGAGGCTTTGTAATTTACATAAATTCCACTGTGTGATCTTTTATAAAATAAAGAATATTTGAGGTGATTTGCTATGAAATTTTTATTCTCATCTTCTAAGCTTCCAAATGCATTCCCTAATTTTCAAGTTTGATATAGGATGTCAAGATTTTTTTTTTTTAATGGTCTTGAGATTACAGTATTTGTGAGCAATTGTCACCCAGGTTCCATTTGCTATTGAAGCATTAAAATGTGAGGCAGAAATTTTAATTTTTTAATTTCTTAATTGTAATTTTGTAATCCCTAAACAGTTTCTTATGACCCATCCTTCCTGAGTGAGACAGGGGATGACAATACTTTTATTTTTTATTTTATTTTATTTTTTAAAGAATTTATTTATTTGTCAGAGAGACAGAGAAAGAGAGAGCACAAGCACGGGTTAGCAGCAGGCAGAGGGAGAGGGAGAAGCAGACTCCCCACTGAGCAGAGAGCCCAATGCGGGGCTCGATCCCAGGACCCTGGGATCATGACCTGAGCCAAAGGCAGATGCTTAACTGACAGAGCTACCCAGACGTCCCTGGCCATACTTTTAATTTGGTTAATTGTTTTGGTACATTTTCCAGATACTTCAGGCATCAGTCAGTGTGTCTACGCATAGAATGTTAATAGTCGTCACTTAGGTTTTGTCAATGAAACTTTTTGCCTGTGTAATAGCTACATTACAACAAAACATTAATTGCAGTCAACAAGGAAGAATAATCAGCAAATTTAATAATGTGGGAATCATTTCTAGATTAAAGTCATTTGTGCTTACAAACCCCTGCAATTTTTTTTTTTTTCCTAGTGCTTGGTAAGGCTGAGTAATCTAAAGCAGATTTGGTCTGCGAAAACGAGAAACCAAATTTTAATTTTCCTTAATTTTAAATACTCTCTATTTATATTTAAATGCAACCAGACCACGTGCACTTGGAAAGAAAAAACAAAACAAAACAAAAAACATTCTGATTCTGTCTGTGGCTATGTGATTTGGGGAATATATTCCCTGAGCCCAGTGCTTCTATCTGTGAAATGGGATAATAATACCTCCCCCATACGGTTGTCCTAAGGATTAAGGAAGATGGCAAGCCTTCAAACATTACGTGGCACAGACTAGGCACTCAACTGCTAACTTGTGTTGGCTCTTAATACCGTACAGTTTCATATTTGCTCTTCACATTGGTCATCACAGTTTAGCTCTGATTTTCTTGGGTTGGCATCTAAAGTAAATGAACATAATTGTGGCTAAACTAGCAGATAGGTTTGGATTCAGCCCTGTTTATAGCATAAGTGTGGAATTCTGGAACTTTGTCTGACAAACGGATCCATGTGGACAGACCATCAGCCTTTTCTTGGGTGGCCATAGTAATGTATGTTGATTTTAAGAGATTTGTGCAGTCTGCTTTCAAAAGACTATTTTGTGTGAGTTTGACTAATTCTGGAGTTCTGAGTTTAAAAACAGAACCATGAAATATTTAAAAAATCAGTGTGTATTTATTGCAGAAAATATACTGTACTGCTTTTATGTTAATTGTGTACCTGGTGGTCTTTAGGAAATTAAAATTAAGACAACTTTAGTGTTTAAAGAAATTTATAGCTTTATACTATGGGACACAGATACTAATATTAACACATGTATTAACTCTCATGAGACTTTTCTTTCCCCAGGGAATAAAGATAGCTTATCTAATTAGCATCTCCTAAAGCCAAATCAAAATTTGTGTGTTTTTTTTTTAAAGATTTTATTTTTGTAAAGTAATCTCTATACCCAATATGGAGCTTGAACTCACAACCCCACAATCAAGAGTCCCATGCTTTTCCAACTGAGCCAGCCAGTTGCCCCAAGATTTGGGTTTTAATGGATAAAGCTAGACAGTAGTAAACCTCTAAAATTAAGCAAGCCTGGAGGGAGAAGGGATATTAAGAGAACCACATAAGTCTCTTTCTTTCTCCTATTGTCTTTTTTCACTGTTATGATGTTTTAAATTATTTCAAAGCAGCATATGTAAACTAATAAACTACATAAAATTAATGCCTCATGGTAAGTTCAATCCTGAGTGAGACGAGTCTATTTTGAAGTAGGAGAGCAAGAATCCTTGCGGTGGTCACAAGACAGAATGGGCTCAGCCTTGGTGTTTTGTCAGCCTGGTCAATTACAAAGTGCTTCCAGAAGTATGCTTGAAGTGGGAATTCTTCCCCTTCCAAAATGTTTTTCATGCTGAATTTAGGTTGTTTGAAAATGACTATCAAAAGCAATGTCAAGGAAGACAAATATCAGATAGCATCATCAACAAATATTTGCTGAGTGCCGAATATCTATAATGTCGAGTGTGGGAGGTTATAAAAGCAGATGGAGGATGTGATTCTTTCCCCTTGAAGCTGGTGTTCTTAAATATGATAAATGAAAGCCTGGGCATTACATTCAGGAAACCCTGAAATTACTATGCAAACTTGGGTGTGTGAGTGCCTATGCACTTTTATGTGGGTGTAGATGAGGGTAGTGTAAATTATGATAGTATCAACCTTTTTGTTGTTGTTAGATCCTTAAAGTATCCCATGACCGCAAAAATGTCAATCATTACTCTCCTTAGGTCACATCTAAATGGTAACTGAGGAAAGCTCAAATACAAACCCACTTTTCATTGCAGTATTGCAATGCTGACCAGTCCAAGATTTGAAGGCTCTTATGTGGTCCAGCATCAAGAGTAATTATAGTATTAAGATTGGCTTACTCTCTGTGAAATTAATGATAACCTGAGCTTCATCCCATTGCCTGATCAGCCTCTTTCAGACAACAGAAAGGATACCAGTTTTGCCCTGAAATCTAGGGCAAAATGGATTACATAGACTATAGAAGTGGGCTTTCTTCCTTTTTCTTTCTTTCTTCCTTCCTTTCTTTCTTTTTTTCTTTCTTTCTTTCTTTCTTTCTTTCTTTCTTTCTTTCTTTCTCTCTTTCTCTCTTTCTTTCTTTCTTTCTTTCCTTCTTTTTTTCTTCCCTTTCTTTCTATTCACATAACACCTAAAAATTTTGGACAATCCATGTGCTCCCTAGCATATAAAAAGTGGCAAAATCTTTTTTTCATAAGTTTAAATATTTTCAAAGAATATAATTTCTGGTATGTTGTAAATATTGACATTTGAATGCAAAACTGCTGCCCCACTTTTTAAAAATGTATCCAGTGGAGTATAAATACCATAGAGCCTTGGTTTGGACCATGATGCATTTAAAAAATACATGCACACACACAAAAATTAAAAATACATGCATGGGATGTTCTTTAACAGTCAGAAATTTTATATTGTTCCTTTCTCTTCTTGAATCCAATTTCCACTCCACTCTCCCTTAATATCCTAATTTATCCTAATGTAGAATATTTTTTCTTTTTTTTAATATTTTATTTATTTATTTGACAGACAGAGATCACAAGTAGGCAGAGAGGCAGGCAGAGAGAGAGAGGAAGGGAAGCAGGCTCCCTGCTGAGCAGAGAACTGGATGCGGGGCTGGATCCCAGGACCCTGGGACCCTGACCTGAGCCGAAGGCAGAGGTTTAACCCACTGAGCCACCCAGGCGCCCCATGTAGAATATTTTTATACTTAGAGATCTTTTATTGTTCATGAAAGTTTGCAACCAAAAATGTATGTAATTAAACTCCTAAAAAGATAATATTCTGTGTCCATAATGATTTATGTTTTCTAATGTTTTATCCAGATAGAATTATCATTATAACACTATTTAGTACACCGTTGCTGAAAACAAAGTAAACATAGCATGAGATTGATGGCAAAAGCATCAAGGTCCACCATGGGTTGAAGTAGGGTCTATTTCCTCCAGCACTCTGCTTTACTCTTGTGGGATTCTCCCCTTGAAGCATTGTGCTCTTTGACAATAGTGCAGATAAGAAAGATGCAAAATCCCTGCAAAAGTTACTATCACTTTTTTCCATTCTATAATGTCTGAATTCAAGAAATCAAGGAGTCAGCCTCCACACACAACAGCGTTTTGGATGTTCTCTCTGATTAGCAGTCCAGAGTAATACAGAGCACTACCATGATGGGTAGTAAGGAAGTAGGCTTGATTTTGTCAAGTGAGGGAAAATTGGTTGTGATGAGAACATAACCATTCTTCAAGAAAAGAATGGAGGAAATTAGAAAATAATTTGTTTGAAGAAAGCCTCCCACTAGTTTCAAGACTTGTGGTAATATGTCAATAAAATAAGGATGCTGTTGAATTACACCTGCCTGTGTTCACACCCCTTCAATGACATGCTGTTGCTCTTCTGCTCTTCCCATTGAACGCTGTTTGTTCTATGCCTCTGTTTAAACAACAGAAAGTCATGAAACTGACATTAATGTGAGTTCTGGTGTGAAAATTTTAAGTGCCCTTGAAACATCTCGGGTTGCCTGGGTGGCTCAGTCTCATTGGCCACTGACCCTTGATATTGGCTCAGGCCATAATATCTGGATCCTGCAATAGAACCCCGCCTTCCACTCTGTGCTCAGAAGGGAGTCTGCTTCTCTCCCTCTCCTTCTGTCCCTCCATGCCGCTCACTCTCACTTTCCTTCTCTCTCAAGTAAATAAATAAATCTTAAAATAAAGAGAGAGAGGACCCTTGCAGCTTCTGCTTGGACATTTTTGGGAACCTCAATGTGGTATGCTGTGTGAAAGCTCTGTGCAGCCTATTCCATGATGAGCTGACACGAGGAGAAGAAGAAAAGTATCATACAACCCACATCAACTATCAGATTTGGGAGCAGAGGCCATCCTAGACCCATAAGCCATGCTGATCCTCCAACTGAAGGCAGGAAAGACAGAAGAACTGTCCAGATTGCCCACCCCCAGAATCACGAAGATGTAAATTCACTGTTGTTTTAAATCACTAAGATTTGGGATGGCTGGCTAGGCAGCAATAAATTACTTAAGCACCTGCAAACTTATAAGATATTCTCTAAAATTTAGATATTTAGGTATCCATTTTTTCATTGATAAGCCCTCCCATAAAATGAAGTGGTTTTATTTTCACAAATGAAATACAAGATGTTCCAGATTTTTGATTAAAAAGAACTGTCTTAGCAATGAAAAGCTATGTAAAAAGAACTTTAAAAAAACCTAATATAAATAAATATAAATGCCTAAAGCTAGGTTTTGAACACGTGGAAGCACGTGGAAGCACACCATACACACACACACACCCCCCCAATGCACACACATTCATCCTATAAAGTCAATTAGAAATCAATTAGATTCAATTTGAAGTATTAAAGTCAGGTCAAATTTTTATGTGTATTAAAAAGGGCAGAATCTGGCTCATAATATATACACAAGAATATTACAGGGAATAATCAAATGAGTTTTTTATTGTGTAAATAATATTGACCACTTCTAACAAAAATGACATTGATTTGGGAATTTGGGACACAACCACAACATCTGTAATAAAGTATTATTTTCCATCTTACACAGACAACATCATAAAGTATTTCTTTTAGTCTAAACCACAATTCTTGTAGAGGTCTAAAAGGTTTTATGTAGTATATTAAAAAGCCAAAATAAAAACCAAATGATTTGGGAGAACGATGAGCTAATTTGAAAATACAAAGTTAAAGTTCTCTCCACTTTATGTCTAAACCAATTTTCAATTACTTTTAATTTATATATATATATATATATATATATATATATATATACATATATATATATATATATATATATATATATCTGTGTGTGTGTGTGTGTGTGTGTGTGTGTGTGTGTGTGGACACTCTGGGATTAAGGAAATTCCTCACGCCATACTTGACATGCATGATGCTGAGTGGCAGAGGGCAATTCAGAACTATGCCTGTCTCCTAGAAGACCATTTTGCTTCCAAGAAGACAGGGTGTGATAGCAGAAGTTAACAAATGTGCCGAATGTGGAGAACTTACATTGTGAAATTAATACAGTCACGGAGCACTGGATCAGGCAAGACTTTGGAAGTCTGTATTTTGACCTGCAAATGAAGGAAATGGAGCACGGAGAACAGAATTACGATTAAATAGTGTGTAGCAATCTGTAGCCAGGATTCAAATCCAGACCTCTTCCTTTTCACCAAAATGGGCTTTTGTTTAGAAGCACAGAATTCCCCACTGGAAACCCACGGGGCCAGATATTTGGGATTCTGTGTCTCAGAGTCTTAGCTGTGCAGGGTCTATACTTCATACCATCCCCAGTAGGATCTGAGATAATATCCCCTACACGAATATGTTAATAGTTCTGTAATAAAAAGTGTGACTCTTCACTCCAAATGGTATAAACACAAATTTTAAAAGCTCCTCTCAGTTCAGGTCAGTTTCTGCTGCCTGATCAGTTTGTTGCCAAACTTCCAAAGGGGGAAAAGAAAAAAAAAAAAAAAAGACAAGACACTTTTCTTTGGATTTTGGAACTCCAAACAAGAGATCTGGGACCCCCTATATATCTTTCTTAGAATTTTCTTTTGGGGCGCCTGGCTGGCTAGATTATGACTCTTGATACTGGGGTTATGAGTTCGAGCTCCATGTTGACTGTAGAGATAACTTAAAAATAAATCTTTAAAATAATTTTCTCTTAATCTTTGGCCATAGGTCTCTTTTCTTTTCTTCCTTTTTTTTTTTTTTTTTGTTAAAGATTTTATTTTTTTATTTATTTGAAGGGGGGCGAGGGAGGGGCAAAGGGGAGGTGGGAGGGGCAGAGGGGCAAAGGGTCAAAGGAGACTCCCCACTGAACAGAGAAAGACTCCCGGCTGGATCCCAGGACCCTGAGATCATGACCTGAGCTGATGTCAAACACTTAACTGAGCCACTTAAGTACCCAATTCCTGGCCATAGTTTTATTTTTTATCACACATGGTTTCTGTATTACAGTTCAGTATACAGAGTTGTTTATTTGTTTGTTTTAGAGTGTTCTTTAGTCTGTGATCTTTTCTGGTATCTCTTTAACTGCTCACAGTATATTCCAATGGCTACAAATGGCGGTTTCAGTGTTTTCTATTCCATTTAAAGTGCACAGATGGTTCTAATGGGGGAATGGCTGAGTTGTTTTTTGGAGACATCTTAGGTATTGGTCTTTACACACAAAGTAAGGACTCTAAACTGAGGGATCCAAAGGCTTTGGTCCTCAGATGCGGAAAGAAGTTTAGAAGGATTAACATGAGGATCAAAACCTGAGAAAAGCGCCCCAGGATTAAATGATGCCATGGTTTTACAAAACTCAGGAATCACACAAGTGTAGGAAGAGTGAATCTACCACATGTAGTAGAAGTTTAATTTCCTTAAAAAAGAAAAAAAAAGGGCACACTGAGGGTCAACCATAGCAATGTGTGACAATATGGCGCAAGTGTGAGCATTCTGGGTGACACCAGATGAACTGAGTGTGTACGAAGAGGAAGAACACTATTTCTTGACTACATATTTATAAAGTTCTGAGTTAATTATTAAATTTTTGAGAGTTATATACAATTCCAATTTAAAAATGGATCTTTTTTAAAGATTTTATTGATTCATTTGACAGAGATACTATGAGAGAGGGAACACAAACAGGGGGAGAAGGAGAGAGAGAAGCAGACTTTCCGCTGAGCAGGGAGCCCAATGCAGGTCTTGATCCAGGACCCTGGGATCATGATCTGAGCCCAAGGCAGACACTTAACAACTGACCCACCCAGGCGTCCCTAAAAATGAATTTCTAGAAAGAGTTTATAATCTTTTTTTATATTCTTTTTATACTTTTTCTAAAACCCCCAATACCTTTAATACTCATTTGATTGTTACTGGTTTTTGTGGGAGACATTACAAGTTCTCCAAACTGACCTATTCTTCTCTTTCCAGGTCCCCAGAATTTAGGCTTCTCCACTTCTTAAAAAGGGGTATGGTCATATAACTAGCCTCGGGTCAAGAATTGATGGGAGAAATGGCATGTGTCAATTCTGGGAGACGCACTGAAAGACAAAGAATAATCCCTTGTTCTCACTTCCACTATTTCAGCAGATTCTTGTGTCTGCATGTCAAGGAGATCACACACTAGAGCCCCTACCAGTCTTGGCTCCCAAGTGACTAGATGGGGAAAGCACTAGTCTTTTCCTTCTCTAATTCCAACCTGTGCTAAACCTCTAGCAGAGCTGAAAATTAGATTGCAGCTTTAAGCTACTAAGATTTTTCGGGCTGATGGGGTAATTTCAGCATAATCTAGACTATTCGACGGGAAAAATAATTTCTCCACTGAATAGCTGTTTAGCCATCCGTCATTCTGACTCTGGACTTTGTCTACAAAGTTTCAAAATCTTTTTAATCTGTATTCTAAATGCCAAAACCAAACAGCGTGCCTTGCTCATTGAGATGAATACATAAAGTACAGATCCGACCCCCTCAAATGCTTCAGTAAACTACCATCCCACAGCATAGGTCCCATTCTGTCAAGACTAAGGGAGTATGGCTACATTTATATAACAATGTGGTATCATAGTTCTACAAATACTGAAGATTTAATGGCATATTCTTTTTCTCTCCAGTTTTTAAAATTGGTTGTAGTAGTTAATCAAGAGTTGTAGTGATCTGCTCGAAATAAAGAAAGAGTCTGGAAAAGCTTAAGAGGCAAAGTATTATATGAGAAGAGCCAACTGTTATACATGAATTTGAAAGAAACTATATTGAAATTATAGAACAAAATCAGCATATCTAAAATCCAAAAATAGCCCAAATCCCCATATTAAATTCTATGAATCTCAGTTTAATCTAGGTATTATAAACTATTCGGGAGCTTAGAAGAATGAATATTTTGGTCAGAATTAGATATTTTAGCAAAAGTCCTTTGCAGTCACCCCCTCTCCTATATGAATTCTCCAATGGAAGCACCCAGAGTCGCTTGGTGTCTTCACAGCACGTGCGAGCACGAAACCTAATGTCTAAAATAATCCTCATCCTTGACCTTCATGGTTTCTAGTTATTGTTTTTTCAAAAACTCTTTTGAAATCAGAGTCAGGGGTTATATATTGGCTTGATAGAGAAAAAAATTGGAATATTGGAAACCGCAGTAAAGTTGCATTGGAGTTTCGGTGGTATGTGTGTGCTATGGTGTGTGTGTGTGACACAGAGAGAGAGCAAAGATTTTTAAATTCTCTTAACTGGAATTCGGATGTGTTGAAATTTGATTCTTGCCTTATACAGTCATCTTAAATGAAACTGTTTCAAGAGGGTTCTTTAAAGTCACCTAATATGTGCAATGAGGAAATTAAAACATAAAAGAATATATTTCTACATGCAGGCTGTTTTGAGTTATCATAGCAAAGAAGCCGAATACATAGAAAAAACCAACTTTAAAAGTTTAAAAATTAAATTTAAAAATCATCTTTTTAAAATAAGAAACAAAATCCATAAAATTTGTGAAACCGAGGTTTATTTAAAAGTATTATTAAAAGCATGCTATACTTTTCAATCTGTAAAGTGGGTATAAGTTCCTTTTACAGCTGGTTGAGGATCAGCTGAAATAAATTGGAAATGTTTTGCAATGAAAAACCAATTTACGAAGGTAAAATATGGTTTTAACTTTCTATTTTCCTTGGTGATAATTTTAATGTAATTTAATAGGTTTTCCACATCGGATCTGCATTTTTATATACTTAATGTTAATTGCAGACACATTCACTGTTTAAACTTGTCAAAGTTGTGGTAGGTTAGCTGAATTAAGCCTCGTCTGGGCTAAACTGAGTTTATCAAAATGACATTGGTAGATATGCAAGTGGTACTGCTTGATTCAGACTCTAATCTTGATTATTTTCAAGGAAATGTAAGTCTCTTTCAAGAACACACATCATATCCAATTTACTCACACGTTTAACTTACCACGTATGTACAAATGTGGAAATACAATTTTAGTTACATAGTTTTTTAAACTAGAATCCTTCACTTACTCTGTGGTTTTCATTAATTGCTGCATACAAGTAGTCAGTTAGGTGAGCAGATACAACCCTGTAAGACTTTTAAACAAAATCAACACTTTCTGCAAGCTCATGAGAATATTTGTTGATTGCTACACTTTTGCATTATTTAAGCTGTCTCACAGATCCGAGATTCACATACACAAATTCAGCTATAGTTTGCATGTGGGAAAATATCACAAAGGGTCTCCAGTAATGAATCCATCTGTGTACAATATTTAAGATCTGGGTCCTTAAAGTACATTGGAGAATATTTATCAAAACTCTGACCGACAGCCAGCAGTTCAGCTAAGATGCTGAATCTATCTCCAATGCGTCAGAGACTCCTTGCTGCTGCTCATTACATTCTTGGTTGTTGTTATTTGTTTGTTTATTTGCCTCCTAAAGTAGATGCTTCCATCAAGTTCATTTTGCTATTTCCTTAAATCTTACCTCCCCCTGCTGGCTGTGCAACATGGAACTTGTCTAGGTAGAGTAAAAAATAGTTGGCAAAAGTTGAAGACCTTTCAGAAGGGCGACTCGTAAAGATAAATGCCTGTGTACACATGTATAGAAATCGATGCACACACGTGTACACAGACGCACACAAGGAACCTGAACTTTTCCATAAACTAAACTGAATCTCAGATGAAAATTTTTAGATGATAATCCACAGGCACAGTTGTATCTGAAAGGGTAATATCATAGTTTTAACAGGAAAGATGCTCAAGATACAGTGCACATTCAGAGATGCTAGAGGTTCAGATAGCGAAGCATGGTACTTTAATATGGTCCTAATCCCAGTTAGCACATCACCTACCCGACACGCACAGTGACTTATCAGGAATGCTGAGAACACAAACACTCTTAGTCCTATGTATCCATTCATTTACTAGTAGGCCAAAGCCATTGATTAGGTAGCAATAAAGTGGATCGTTCCATCGAACTTTGGTTGCCTTACAAAGACATCAGTAAGTCTACAGGTACTTTCGACCATGTCCCACCTTTCTGAATTACAGATGGGTCCTTCGACTAGGATATCCAATCTGCAATGCTGAAATTGTTTGCTAAATCAAACATACATGGAACCACAGGATGCATAATTTTCAGAACTGCATCTACATGGTCTGCAATTTACATGAAATTGCTATGTTTTGGTTAAATGGCACCTTAGCTTCCAAGCAACACTCTTTCAATAGTTGTTTCTTTAATTATTATTTAATTTTGTGGTTATGACTGGTTTTCAGTTAAAGAGGGTACTACTGACAAATTCAATTAAATGAAAATAGAGGACTTAATGGTCCATGATAATGCTTCATTTCATACATAATATTTTATCATTTTCTGTGCAAATTTGTAATGAGTGCTTGGTTTGTATTAATAAATGCTTACATTTAGGCCACATAAAGTACAGTAATTAAAATACTTTGCTAATAATATTTACTTATAAGTGCTCTAGAAACAATTAACCCATTGATTCCAATTACTTTTACTAAACTAACTTCGAAGAATGCAATTCTTTGGCATCAAAATATTATTTCAATGTTACTTTTAATAAAGTGCCCTGGGTGCTGTTTTATTGTATTTTAATAGAGCATGTTATACATCTGCAGCTTTCTGGAACACAAATTTCATAGAAAAGTGGCAAACAAAAATTTAAACAAAACTACCATTTTTGGGAATTTTGAACAAAAAACACATATGTTATAGATCTCCTTTCCAAATATTTAAACTGAGAAATGTAACTGTTTATTGTATTGAAATGAGTAAAAGTTGGTTGCCTTTTGCTCTTTAAAGTAAATGTTGCTTTATGGTATTTTTTGCTTATAACCTATAACAGAAATCATCTGCAGATAATTTACATTCCTTCTCATATGAGAAAAAGATACACTGCCTCCCCAAATGAGTAGAAATCTTATTTACAAATACATTGCAGAATATGTGTTACTCATAATTCAAAGAGATTACAGCTAATATTTAAATATACATCGGCAAGATGTATAAGCCAACATAAAAGAGAGATAACTTTATTTTATGTTGTAGAAAGTTGGAATTAAATTTGCATGGGATTATCCAGTTTTCTAGTCCACGTGAAACAGGAGCAATTAAAGTACTTTTTACATCCCACCTCCAGAAATGTGGTCAGTAATTGGCTCGTCACCGATTCAGGTTTTTGTGAAAGTGGCGATGTGCATGGGATGCCAACAGAAGGAAATTAGAGAGTTTTTAAGACGAAACAACCTTCTTTTTCAGAGCTTCTTCCTGCTGACCTTGAATCAACAAACTAAGAATAAGAACCGAAACCAAGGGACACAAAGCACCGACTTTATAAAGTAAGTTAAGGAAAGTCAAAAGACATCTTGGTGTACTCTCTTCTTTTCAAACCAACAATGAGAAAATGCAAACCTCACCGAACTCTTCAGATTACTAAAGCCTGAGGCATTCGCTTTTAAAAAGAATGAAGGTCTAGGTTCTTTACAGAAAGCCCTTATTTTAAAAGGCAAGTTAGAAATGATGACCTTAATTTTCACATCAAAATTCAAGGTACCTGAAGATAAGTCTTCATCAAAAGTGCCACTTCAAACAATTCCTTATAAATGCCACTTGGCTCTAACATGTAAAGTGAAATTATTGCTATTTTATAGGTGAGAAAAACACAACTTCAGGTCAAACACTGAATAATAGGAAGGCTGGACGTGTGGCTCAGATGTCCCTGGGCCCGTGGGGTTAATGTCTTAACTTGTCTCCTAAAACCTTATGGAAATAGAAGTCCGTACGCTTTTATTTAAGGTTGATATTTTGAGTGATTTTAATAGGATTGACACAACACATCTAGTGATTATATATCTCACATCATCTAAACAGAGTGGGAATGAAAATACCCCAGCACACACATGCATGTGTAGTGAAGGCGGGTTTGGTTGTTGCAAGGGTTAGATGTAGCAGTTAGTTCCACCAATAGCTAAACAGGAAGAGGCGTGGGTATCAGCCTCCTTCGAGACGTGGGGACCACACCGTTTATGTGAGTTCATAGAAGAAGAGAACTGGAAGCAATTTTAATCAATCAGCCTTTTCTACCAGGGCTTCGTGCCTCAGACTACAGGCTGCTGCTGAGGGAATGACTAGATTTGAGCTATCTGCCCAAAAATCATTCCCCCAGGTAAAACAGTTCAATTACATACATTCTATTGTTTACAAAATCAGTGAATTCCTCCTGTTTTTGCTCCAGAAAGTTCTGCACCTGGTTATTTATATATATATATATATATATGTGTGTGTGTGTATATATATATATATATATATATATATATATATATATATTTAAAATATTCGATACCAAGGAAATCATTCAATAGGCTCTTTCTTTTTCCACACTTCGAGAAGAGCTTCAATTGTAAGATATTTCTTCAGATCCCTAAAATCAATTTTATTGTGGAGAACGCTTCTGTCAAAGTATTAATGGCTGCCTCATTTCTCTTGCTGAAGCTCCTGTTGGTACAACAGGAGCTGATTCTGCCTCTTGCCTGGCAAAATATGCCAGAGGAATCAGGAAGCTGGTGTTTCAGAACTCAGGGACTGCTTGCCTTTCTCGTCGCAGGCATGTCACAGAAGCTTCAGCAACTGTTGCTCCAAGCACGGGAGATGTGAAACTTTTCTGTCTGGTTGCCTTTGGAGAAGTGGATAAATGTAAAAGCTCCAGTCCAGGACATATCCTCAGAATCACAGATAAAACGAGACGACTTGCTCTCCTTGAGGGGAGCAGATGACACACACCGCCTAACTGGCCAGGGGAAGACGTCCCTTGCTCTCCCTTTTTTAAAAATGGAGTTTGACAGCCCCCTTATTGATGCCATAAAGCAAATTTCTTAGACATACGTATTTTCCACTGAATTTAAACGTGCTCACCCTGAAATCCAAGATGGTCCAGTTCACAAACCTCAACCTGACATTTGAATGTCACTTACATGAACTGAGCACAAATAGGCATTAGCACTCTCACAACACCCAGTTTGGGAAGCTTTTGTGAGCAATAACATTTTTCTTTTGTGTTAGTGTAAGAGATGCATGAGGGATGGGATTGTTCTGCCTGAAACCCCGCTCTTCTGCTCAGTTTAACGCCACGGTTCCTCCAGGCTTCCACTCACACGTGCCATTAAGATTTACCTATTGTGTTTCCTTTTCACTTCGTTTTACCTGCTTTCTTTAAAGTGATGCTGTTCCTTCATAGAATAGTGGCCGTGGATTTTTGCCCAGTTCATTCTCTTGTTTACTGCACCCTGTGACAGGAGAATCAGTGATTATGCCAGAAGCCTTCAGGGCTCATTCCTTTGCGCTGGCCAGTAGCCCTAGAGAGAGAGAGGCTGGTGATCTGTCCCTGACGTTCTCATTTTATAAGTCACCGACTCAAGATTTGCTAGGCCTCTTTCTCATTTTAATATTTCAAGACGTTCACACTAAGTGTTGTACTAAAGATACAGGCCTGGCAAGTGCTCGTTGCTGATAAAATGCTGTGATGCAGGGAGATAGGTTTTAGCCACTGGATGAACAACTTATCCCCATGCTGAAAAATATCAAATCAGCTCTTCCCTTGTAACACAAATTGCTAAGTAAAGCAATTTAGTTAGAAGCAAAATATATCATTAAAGAAAACACTCCGTCTTCAGAATAACTTGATCAGTTATTTCATTGGCTGGGAAGTTAAATAGGAGCCAAATTAAACCATAACTCCTCTTCTGTAAGACACAGCGATAGAGCTAGAAAGGGGAGCTACTTCAGTGACAAAATAGTTTTGTTCTGTTTTTTGAAGATGGAGAAACTAAAATGAGGTAAAAAAGAAAAAAAGGAGGAAGAATATTTCTCTTTCTAGGTAATGATGGGGAAAATGAATTAATGTGTGAAATACTCAGATTTGATTTTCGTTGGTTCTGCTACATGAACTTGGCCAGGTTAACAAACACATATACACTTAAAAGAGAGGCACGTTTAGAATGAACATATGTGTGTGAAGACAGAGAAGCTCTCAGAAATAAGTCACGGCTTTGGGAGGCAAGATTGGCTTGGCCATGTTGAATAGGGGGTAGAGGAAAAAAAACCCACGCAAAATGCAGTTGGGGGTAAAGAAAAAGTGTTAATATACTTAAATATCTTTCAAAAATACAATGTGAGGCAAAACTTTCAACAGAGAAGGTACAGAAGTGGCACCTGTGCTGTGGCTGAATGAATCAATCAATGAATGAAAGGTGCTAAACCAGGGAGTCCTTCCAAATGGGCAGAGCCACAATCATGCCCCATGGTCTGGCTCCAAAGAAAACCCATAGTTAAAAATAAATAAATAAATAAATAAATAAATAAATAAGGAGGAAGGTAGGGAGGAAGGAAGGAAGGAGGGAGAAAGGGAGGGAGGGAAGGAGGGAGGAAAGAAAGAAAAGAAAGAAAAAGTGTTTTCAGATAATGCTTTAAATGTTGACTTTTTTTGTAAGCTCAACAAACTCAGTTATGGTATGCTTTCATCCAAAGGCTGTCTATGTTATTCTTAGGACCTGCTTAGGCTTCACTCAAGAGAGGTTTTGAGTAAAATGCAATCTCTAATGGATGTTTTACGGTCAATTGTTTGTATTATGCCCTGGCTTTTTGGTAGACTTTCCATGTTTGGAACAAATCCAGTGCATCATACCAGGGCAGTTGGAACATGTCTGTTCAGTGATGTCCATGTGCTAAAAATCCCCCAGAGAGATCTACTGGGAGCGGATTAAAACTTGCCATTGCGCCAAATAACAAATCTTTGTTGGTTCTCTGCAGTGTGCAGCGATGTTAGAGCTCATGTTACAGGTTAATTGCTTTCAGTGGTGGAGTAGCCTGAGTAAGATTTTCCTTGGCTTAGCAGAGTATTAGTAAGGAAACCCAACACAACGCGACCACCAATAGCAGGGGCAGAGCTCTGGCCGGCGACGGCAGCAAATGGCCAATGGGAACGCTCCAGTGCGGTGGGACCATCTGATATGCAGAGCCCAGAAGTTCATTACCTTAATGTGGTCTACTATCTCCCAGCAGCGAAGACCTCTTCCTGAGGACTTTGGGAGACTCAGACAAACGGTACACACAAAAAAGTTGTGTTTCGGGTACGAAGTGGAGGAGAAAAGGAATACAGGTCATCAGCCGGAAGTCCAGAGAATTTTGAGGTGGTCCACTCGCTAGATTTGTGTAGCCCGGGACTAGCCTTGATGACTTGACTTCACGTTTTCTTAAATAAAAATAAGATTGCCCATCGCTGGAAATCGGGTCCCAATTTTATCTACAGCCTTTTTTGCAGCCTGATTATAAACCCCTGAAAATCAGCATTCTTGGTATAATGGGACTACTGTGTATCGTTCACTATCACAGCCTGAGCAGTACTAATTACCCATTCTGTACTTAGAAAGTAGAAGGATAGAGCCTATATGCATTTACAGCACCCATGTTTGCAGAGGTAGCTAGCCGTCAGCATTTTCATTCTGTACGAAATGCCTGAGAAGATTTTAGAAATGGCAAAGCTGCCTCTTTAGCATCAATCTACATTGCAATTTTAGCAAACCAGCATTACTCAGAACACCATACAGTATACCCCAGTGTACACAGTCAAAGTCCAATTTGAATCTGTGGGATGAATTAAAATACCATATACTAAAGAGCCGTTCAAAAATAGTAAAACTACCGTAGCTACCAGCTGCAATCTTATTTTTCTTGAAAACTCTTCTCCGTTTAAGTAAGATCAGCATATGGCTTAGCCAAACTGTATACCTTTTAATAACTCCGTAAAAACGGACTTGTTGGAGACTTTTACAGCACAGGTAGGGAGAAGGGCTGATAAATTCGATTCTTACAACTGGGGTCTCCCTACGTGCTCAAAACCGTGCTAGTCCCAAGATACACAATAAAAAAAAAAATGTATGTGTCTGATCTCTTGCCTTTTCATTGCTCTGCAAACGTCGCATCGCGCATTTCTACTCCAGCGATTCTGTAGCAAGATACATACACAATAACAATTGTCAGAGCCCGTGCTCGGCCCCTGACCACCTAGAAAGAAATGTTCTCTGCTGTGAGTCGTGCCCTGCGCGCAGCCGGCTGCAGTTTCTGCATGGCTGGTGCGGGACAATGTCTTACAATCGGCTTCAAAATGTGGTGTCAGTCAGCGCTCTGGCACATGTGCAACCTCAAAGGGTGAAAGAAGACGCGCCAAGGCCGTGGTCAGTGACTGGTGGCCCGGCTGGGCCGGTGTGTGGGTGAAGTCGGGTGGAAGGAAGCACGTTGGGGCGGTGGCATTCGGGTTTCCCATGCTCTGACAACAAGCGACCCACGGAGAGCGTTCCTTTTCTTGTCCCGGAGCCACCGTCCCCTCCTGCCCTTTCTGCCCCCGCCCCTCCCCCTTCACCTCACCCCCACCGCGCCCGCCTTTGGTGAAAGAAAGAAACCCAAGTGCCACAAAAGGCCAGGGGTAGCTCAGTTTCAGACCCGAGGGCAACATGTGTTCAGCGAACAAGGGTGTAAGAAACACTGAATATAGCAGTTAATACTTCAGACCTACGATTTTCTGACTATAGTTTTCTTTGTACCCATGCATATTTATTGCCGTTCAAAGAGATTGTGCTCGCGTACCAGCAAACAGCTATTGAGAACACAGCAAATCTTAAACTGATTAAGGCACTGGAGTTTGCTAAAGATGTGGCATGCAAAGAATCAGGAGAAAGCCATGGAATATTAAAAAAATATTAATAATGTCAGTTCTAATAATTCAATCCCCGATTTATTTTGGTAGGGTCCTAGTCCAAGTGGCATGCCCTGTCTTTTTTCTTAAGAATGAACAAAGATCATGGAACAGATTGCAACCTAGGTAAATTGCATGTCTGTTTACAATTCTATTTCACATATTCTATATATCATTTGCAAACTATTCCCCAAAGAAATATGTATCGAACTTTTGGAAAAAAAAAATGAAGATTCAATGACAATCTGTTTTCCTTTCATTTGTTTCAGATGTGGCAGATTTCTAGATTCTTTGTATTTTGAATATAGTGTCCTGTCATGTTCGTCATCGTTTGCTTTTGTTCTCTCATAAACTACATTTCTTGAAATGATGTCAGCACAATTAAGCAAAGAAAGCCAAAGACCTTCCAGAAGATTGGAGTGAAGTTTACGTGTGCAGGGGACTAGTGAAATGCTGAACATATCCCTTGGGGGGAAAAAAAAATCACATTGTCCCCCCGGCCCCCACCATACCCTTTTACTTAGAGGAATAGGCAATTTGTGAGTTTTAAGGGCTTGTCATTGCAAAGATGTCCTAGGTTATACTTGGAGGAAACGGTTGAGTATTGTAGCATATTTATGAACATGTTTTCATAGTCTGCACTTTTGGGATGGGAAATTATTCCGTAGTAATTAATTGCTGCAACTGTTTTAACTGTCAAAACGAAAGATTAATCTTGTAGGAGCAGTTTAACCAGTCGAAGAACCAATGGCAGCTGCTCAGGAGGGTGACTCATAGAAAACACTCAGGAAGAGCAGGGAGTCTGAACCACACACTAAATGGATCTAACAGCTCAATTCTAGCATTACTCACAATGTATTAATAGGATCTTCTTACTCCTAACTTACCACTGAACTCAGACAAAAACACTCTCATTAGGAGGAATTTCTATCCCATTACAAAGAAGGGCTCTTAGATCACACTAAACACCATTGTGCCCTAAACATTTAATTACTGTTTGTAGTGGAATTTAAATCATTGGGGAAAAAACACATTTTTTAAAATGTCTTCAAAAATAATTATGAGAAAAACCAATCAATACCACTGTGTTCATTTGGCATATAGGCGTGTAATAAACATGCATTATAGAGCCAATCATTGTGATTAATTGTAAGCAGGCTTGGGCATAAAACTTGACTTTGGCTTAGAAGCGAGATACACACATTTAGAAATAAATGGTAAGGATCACTGGTGAGACACGTTACAGAGCTTGGGAAAAGAAGCAGTTACTCAGTGAAAAGGCTTTTGGTAACTATTGACCTTTGAGTTCCTGACTTAAAGGACACACAAACAACACCATTCTCCAGCAAGTTTTCCTTGATAACCTGCTGGAAAGGGGACAGAATATCCTGAAGCCATTTGACATGCACAATTTAGCAATTATGTGGTCAGAGGAGGAATGATTCTGTTAAACCGTGGGGAATTGCTGGTGTTTACAGCCTTTACACATTCATAGAAAAATCTAAAATCTAACACAGCATAATCAATATCAGAATGGATTCTCCTTTCCAGCAATGAATGATAACGTACATTCGACGGAAAAAGTAAATTTGATAGATTTCATCTATTTGATTCAATCGGCCCTCTCCCCCCCCCCCAAAAAAGGAATAAATGAAGGTGTAAGGCTGTGGTAAGGAGATATTTACTCCTACAGTTAAATGAGGACTACAAAGAACTGCGAGTCAAAAGTAATGTGATGATTCTTTTTTTTTTAATTTGGATTTAAAAAACATAACATTTTTCCCAGGTAAAAAATAACTAAGTTTACTTAACTTCTCAGCTAAGAGAATTTGTTCGTTTTCTAAGTCACCGTTGATCTCATAGCCATTTTTATTTATTTTTATTTTACCGTCCATGCAGAAGTATGGACATGAGACCAATAATGTTAATGACTTAAGTACTGATTTTGATTCCCCCCCTGCCCAAGGGAGATGTTCAGCATTTCATGAGTCCCCTGCAACCTAACTGGGGACTCTCCATTCATTTCCTCTCCGAATAATTAAAAGCTGTTTTCCTTTTGTTTAGTTGTCTTGATATGAAAATATCTTGTGTTTGCATTTTTCTTTGTAACAGATAAACAGAGAGAAAATCACTTTCTTCCCCTCCTTAAAAAGTAAAATCCTGCTCAAACTCTTAGAGTCCCATGAAAGCGCAGCTCAGCGCTTCCGCTCTGGAAGCTTCACTTTTAATGGATTGTTTCCACCAACTCCTGCATTCATCAATCAGAGATCACTTGCAGCCTGGCTGATTGGTCCCCCTCCACCTCCATCGTTCCCTGCTGCCCTGGCACTGCCTGCCAAATGTTGTAGGAAGTGACTTGAAGAGTGACAGCAGATAACAGCAGCAGCCTCAGTGTGTGCTGGTGGGTCACTGCCATCCCCACAGGGAGCTCACAACAGCTGCTCTCTAAACACAGGGATGGAAGTACCATCAGCTTACCGCAGCCCATCGCTTACTGTGCCCTTAACCCGGCTCCCCACATCTATACCTTACTCCCACTGTCTGCTCCAGGACACTTAGGTGGTATCTGTAATGAAGACTCCAGTTTTTGCTGTTTTGTTTTGTTTTTCGTTTGTTTGTTTGTTTTTTGTTTTTTTAAAGGAAAAAAAAAGAGGTCAAGCAATCCAAACTACACGGGTTAAAGAATGAATTAAGGCCTTTCATAATCTAATCGAGAGTATCTCCATATGAAATGATCATGTTGATACAGGCAAATTCAAGAGATAAGGAAAGAGCGGTTGGCATAGCAATTGGATATTGCTGCTCCAACGATCCCAAAGTGCACTCTTTCTCTGATGTAGTCTTCATGCAAGTGTGATTTTTCAGCATATGGGATATAGAAGGATAGGGCTCCCTGAACTAAGTCGCACAAAATTGATATCCCCCCCATTGGGACTTAACTTTTGGAGAACTACCTGGCAAGGAAATTTCTGTGAACATTCTGCAGGACACAAAAGATAATACTGGGGCTCTTGAACTGTTTCCTTATTGTGCTTATCTCCGACAGATGTCTTTTTGTTCATTGCATCTCTTGTACAGATAGAGCGGCTGTAACCTTCTGCTTTAGAGGGATGAAATATGACAGTCTTTCACATGCTGATATGCTGAACAAAAGTGTCTGTGCCCCTTGTTTGATTACTTAAGGCCTTAGTGGCAAGAAACAACAAATTGATACTTCTGATAGTATTTCTTGTATGAATTAGGAAAGTCAGATTTGGCTTATTGTATTCTTGTTATTAAAATATTATTGAATTATCGTAGTCTTTCTTTTTAGAGTGAATTTCCAATTGTATCTTAAACACTTTGACACACACACACACACTGACACACACACACCCCACACACAGCATATTATCTGGTAATAAACAAGGTCTTGCTGAATATAAAATCATGGGTACTGTGTTAACATGGAGGTTACCAGGTAGAAAACTTGAGTGCGAGTTTTTGATGACTCTATACCTTAGCTTTGTGACCTTGAGCAAGTTACCTTCCTCTCTGAACCTCATATCCCCTAAAATGAGATAAAACCAATTTGCAGGTTCTGGGAGAGGTTTAAATGACATAAAACGTACGAAGTGCTTCTTACATAAAAGACTGGCATCATGATCTCCTTCACATCTTTGTTAAAAGTGCAACATACTCCTTTCCCAGCCCTCCCAAGACACTTTCTCTTCCTTGCTTTATTCTTTCTTTAGAATACTCTTCACTCTGAAACATGCTCTAAAATTTCCCTGTCTGCTTCTTTTTTTGTCTGTCTTCCCCTCACTAAAATATGAGCTCATGAGGTCAGAGATCTTTGACTATTTTGTTTATGACTCTGTCCACATTACTACAACTCTGTAAATATTTGTTGATTGAGTGAATAAATATATTAACAAATTAATAAAGGGTTGGATCTATTTAAAATTCCTCTTGCGGAATTACATCTTGGTGAATCTACTTTGTCATAGACTTATTGAAAAAAATCTCTTTCCAAACTTTTCAGGCCAAATAGAATATTTTCTTCCAAATATACAAAGTAAAATTCGTATTTTTTAAGCATGTGTCCTAAGGCACTACTGTTGTTAAATCTAGCATGGAAATTAGCTCTTTGTCCACTTGAGAAAATCCTTTGCTTACTGAAATTGGATAGCCAGGTTTAAGAGCCTGGCCATGCTGTCTTCCCACTCAGCGGAAAGGATGGCCATTACAAGATGCAGCGATGTGGCATGGGGACCCAGGATGTCATAGTGCCAGTGGTTGAGCCTAGAGCCACTTCCCAGTCTTGGCAGGCCTGAAAACAAGCTATCTCACCTTTGAAGAGTGAGGTGAACTACCAGTGCTTCGATTTCCTCATTTACAAGTGCCTTGCACTGAAGTGATGTCCATTCTATTGTCACAATTACTCTTAGGAACTTCCGACATTTTGTTTTACATCCTTTCAACTACATAGGTTGAGAATGGATCCTGGTAATTGTTTTGTAATGCATAAGTGTATCAAATCAGTATGTTGTACACGGGAAACTTACATAATGTGAGGTGTCACTCATAACTCAATAAAGCTGGGTTAAAAATGGATTCTACCTCATGTCTAATTCCATTCTGTGATGAACAGTGTCTTTTGGTGTGTTAACACTACTAGAGCTCATCTTTTGTAGCTACCCTTGTACTGGGAGGTCTGAGAGAGACTCCTAGAATTTAAAAACAAGAGACTGTAGTAGTGCCTGAGGCCCATAGTCCCATATTCATTCATTCTCTCTCTCTTTTTTTTAGAAGAGCGTCTACAGATTTATTAAATCAGGAAAGATCAGCAACAGAAAAAAAAAAATTCCTAATTTTAAATGCATCCCTTAGCATCAACTATTCTTAATGTAGATGAAAGTAAAGTAAGCCTGCACTGAAAAGCATATGATTACAATAAAGAGAGGGAAGAAAATCCTTTTTTAGGAGAGAAGGTTATAACTTACACATGTTTAGAATTACCAAGAGAGCTATTTGTCCTCCTAATGCACACGCAGGAGTACTCATGTCATTGCTGTGCACACCGCCTTGAACAAGTCCTCTGCTCTTTTGTGAAATATCGATGTCACTTACCTTAAGTGGGAGTGTTAACACCTTTGCTATTTCTCTAAAAATGGGGTTTGCTGCTTTTTGAGTTAAAAAAAAAAAAGATTGCTATAAAAGGGAGCATTAAGGAACTTAACAAAGTATTCTTTTAAAGGATCAAGCTAAGGAAGGCAATACTTCCTTAAAAGGTTTCACTTCTTATTTCCCAACTTAACAGTATGACAGAACTCCCGTGGAAAGGCTCAAAGGAGAAATATGTTGAAACTCAATTACCTGTGTTAGTGAACCACCTACAGATATTTAAAAATATTCTCTTCTCACAGGTACCCAGTATGAACCAAGTGCTTTATTTGTGTCTCTCATGCCCCATTAACATAATGAAATGCTGTATGCCTTTTTTCACAGTGGGAAGAAAGGTCCAGAAGGGTGATAAAATATCCATACTAACTATAAGCTAGTGGACAGCACCTTTAACTGCTTCCTGGCTGCTTCGCATGCGTGGAATACCAAGCAGGCATAAACGGCATCTCTATTTGTCATTCCCAGGGAACCTGGAGCGGACTCGAGTTTTGATCTGGACAAGAGCCTTTTGGTCCAATTGATTTTCTGAAACTTGTGAAATCAGCAGACTAGATTTACAACACTGGCGACTCTTTAAGAATTCAGTTCTCTGCATACTTTTATTTGGAATAGAAAGGTTAGACATGTGAATGCATTCCCCCTGGAGGAAACCCCCTTTTTCCCTAGGAGATGAGAACACGTTCACTTCACATTCTAGGGGAGGGGGGAAATATTCTCAGATCAGAATGAATCTGATATTTAGATAAATAAATACTGAATATTTAGTCTTTATACAGAATCGTTCTTGAGGTTTCAGACACCAAATATTCATGTAGAGCCATTCAGTATTGTTTTTCATTCATTTGGTCTAAAAATAGTGTCGGAGTGCCTGCTAGACACAATCTTGTGCTTGGATATTCTTGGTTCAATTGTTGATTTTTCAAAGATTCGGTGTTGATTTTTAATTCAATTTGTGTCTGTTCAACAACTATTAATACAATAAATCTTGGGAGAATGTGTGAGTGAATGAGTTAAGATTTTACTGTGTCACAAACACAATTAGGACACTCATTCTCTAAATTCCCCACCGTTGGCCTTAATGCGCTGGATGAAACTGTCAATGTCTCCCTTCCCTGCAAATGCATCCTGCCCCTTCTCTCCTTCTAGAACATTCTTTTTTTATTTTTTTCAAGATTTTATTTATTTATTTGACAGAGAGAGAGAGAGAGAGATCACAAGTAGGCAGAGAGGCAGCCAGAGAGAGAGAGGGGGAAGCAGGCTCCCTGCTGACCAAAGAGCCAGGTGTGGGGCTGGATCCCAGGACCCCGGGATCACAACCCGAGCCGAAGGCAGAAGCTTAACCCATTGAGCCACCCAGGTGCCCCTAGAACATTCTTGATCAAAATCCTTCAGCAGCTCTCCATCGCGTGTCCACAAAACCAAGTTCAATTCCTAAGCCTTAGCTTCTAAGAAACATCACAATCAGATCCCTCTCTGCCTATGTCCTTGACAGCTCCTACCCATTTGGCCCCAGTCATACCAACTCATCACTGAACTTGTCTGGTCATTTGCTGCTTCCATCCTTCTTTGGCCTGCTACCTTCTCCCTGAACACCTTCTTCAGTCTCACATTAACACCCCATTCAAACCCCCATCCCCCACCAAGCCTTTTGGAACAATCTTAAGCAGAAGGGGCTTCATCTTCTACCATTTTTGTGCTCCGAGCATTTTTTCCTGTAACACCCATTCTCCCAATTTTGACATTTCTTTTTTATTTGCTATGGCTATTTCTCCACAAATAAATTCTACTCTTGAAACAGGCAAGGGCTAGGTCTTATTTTTATACATGTCTTTGCACCCCTATTCTTTCCCAGCCTCCATAGAATGAAGACATGGAAGAAACCCATTTCAAGATGAAAAACAAAACAGCCAATTGACTATAAGCAAATAATTAAAAATGTTGAATGCTTCCCTTGCTTACAAATTGATTTCTCACAATACTTCATCATTTGCTTTACTAATAAAAATGTCTTATTTATTATTCTATTTGGTTTTTAAAACACCTTTATTAGACAAATGCCTAGCCTATGAGAAAACAAACAAATAAGTTAAATGAAATATTCAAAGAACAAAGTAAAAATTTTCTGTGAAAAAATGTAGAGTTTGATGACCTTTAGTTGATTGTTAAAACAGCCATGTCTTGTAGATTTGAAGTTAAACGGTTGTGTGTGTGTGTGTGTGTGTGCATGGGAAGAGAATGTGGACATGCATTCGTGTATGGATAGAGAAGCTAGAAGCATGGAGAAAAGGCAAGACAGCCCAAGAGTTACAAACCAGCAAATGATAATACAGATGGGACAAGTGCTGTCCTTTTTGTTTTGGTCCTTTTAAGTGTTAAGAAAGAGCTGCATGCAAACCGGTATTTTATATTGAGGAGCCTGACTGAGCAGAGGTTATGGGGACATGTCATGGAGCTTTAGGCATAATGTGTAGGAAAGCACTTGAGGAAATTCAGGCAGGGGACCAAAATAAAGTGAAGAACATAACATTTGAGGCAGAGTAGACTAATTCCAAGAGCAGTAATATAGCAGAGAAGTGTTTCGATTTGCCAGGTAAAAGTCTCTTTTAAGACAGTATAGTAAGTAATAAAGTAAAAGAGAAAACAAGAATAAAAACAAAATGTTCCACAAGAGAAATGGGAGCATTTGTGAACCAAATGGATCTGCCAAATACAATGCTGAAGGGGACAGACAATTAAATTTCATCATCCACTGATCAATCAGAATCATTAAACCGTTTACTATTCATTTATATAGAAAACCTCAGCCTAGTGTTTAGAAAAAACCCATGACTGTCCTACTTAAAATAATGTGTTAGACTTATTTATAACACTCTCTAGGAACACTGTGAGGATTTAGAGACTGCTTCATAGACAGTCTTGCATCCATAAATGGACAGAGGTTGATTAGGTAGTGGATTTATGCTCAAGGGCCTATGGGAAAGAGCCCAGGACAACCCAGAAAAACACTCTCTGACAGAAATATAATGTAAGTTATATGTATCATTTTATATTTTTAGGTAACCATACAAAAAATACAGCTGGGATTAACTTTACCATTTTAACATATAATCTACATGAAATAATATTAATGACCTCTTTAAATCATTCTGCGGGGATACAAAAAATTCTTTAAAATTCCATGGCATTTTTCACTTACATACACTCAATTCAGACTAGCCATATTTTAAGGGCTTATGGCCACCCATGGGCAGGGGCTGCTGGTTGCTGTATTGGACAACGCATTTCTGGAAGACAGCAAGAGATCAGGTAAGACTAGAGCTTAATTCTGAGTTCTGGCAGGAAATAATGATGTTGTAAGTCTTCTCTTCTACATCAAGATTTTTAATTTTGTCTTTTGGACTATTAAGGAGCCTGAGTGTGTGTGTGTGTGTGTGTGTGTGTGTGTGTGTGTGTGTGTGTGTTTGGTAGTGGTAAAGGGGTGACATGAAAAGTTTCAACTGAAAGAAGCTAAGTTTTGCTAAAAATCACAAATAAATTGAGCATCTACATTGTTTCAGACAAATCACTGGAAATGAAATAGAAACATTAGTTGTGTGCATATACAAAGGTGTGCAATGTAGTGAGGTGGGCTGTTTTTATAATAGTTAAGATCAGAGGCAAAATCTTTACTAGATAGTAATATTATTGTGCCTTTTTATGAGAATTTTTTAAAGATTTATTTGTATATATGACATAGAGAGAGCAGGGGGAGGGGCAAAGGGAGAGGGAGAGAGACAATCTCAAGCAGACTCCCTGGTGAGTGGGGATCCTGACACAGGTCTTGATCATATAGCCCTGAGATCATGACCCAGAGATCTTGACCTGAGCTGAAATCAAGAGTCAGATGCTTAACCAACTGAGCCACACACCCACCCTCTTTTTATGGGAATTTGAAAGCTAGAAAAGAATCACAGGAAAAGAAAAACTTCAGTAAAAATTTGGGAGGATGGGCAGAGATTGGGGTGAGACACATAGTTGGAAATGAAAAAGACATATTAACATAAGTTTGCCAGATAAGTATAGGATGCTCAGTTAAATTGGGATTTTATATAAAAGACAATTATAGGGGTATATAAGTATGTTTCAAATATTGCATAATTATACTACAAATATCTTGGTGGTTTATCTGACATTCACAACTCTCTAATACCCAAGCAAAATCATGAAAGCTGGGATTAGAAGTTCATATTAAAAAGTCCATGAAGAGAATTTCTTAATCAGTTCATGTACATTATCACATTTAATTTTAAAACAGCATTAGGTGATAATCCCTTTGTATTATCATCCCTAATTTAAAGATGAGGGAAACTAATTCTTAATTTAGGTAACATGTCAAGAGGTCACATAGCTAGTAAATGACAAAGCCAGTATTTGAATCTAGGTATGTTTTCTACTATAAGAATATTTATTCCAGGGATGAATGATAGTGCAAAAAGATGGGTTAGAAGTTCGCATAGAAGTTGATATCTGAGCTCCTTTGTGACTCAAAGATTCAGAATCCACTTTTGGCAAAGATGTACTAAATCCCAGCTCAGATCAGATCATCCCTCCTGCCAAGGATAACTAGATAAAATCTGGATAAAATATGGAATCAGAGAGCTACCCAGGGAGCCAAAACTTGAGAAGCCAAGATCTTGGGAATGGAAATCCATTAAAGTGAGTCAACATTGGCTCTGCCTTTCTACTGAAGGCATTTGCTTCTTAGGCAAGATGAGCTGAGAGAGAATTTAAGATAAAGCAGCAGCTAGCTAAGAAGCAGAGGAGCTGAACAAAGCTTCAAGTGGTCTCATGAAGTTAAAAAAATAATATATTTTAGACCTATCACTGTTGTCAAGATTGACAAATCAGTATTCTAGAGAGACATAGGTGCAACGCTCCATGCTGCTTTCTCTTTCAAAACATTTGCCTATTTATAAATGATGGTCAAGCAAGAAGAAAATGGTTTTGGCAGTCTCACGGTGCTGGGGAGACAAAACTGGAATCTAGGAGAAGCCAAAGGGAAAAACTGAAGAACAACCCAGACTTGGGGCCATTCCTTAGGTTAAGTCTGGCTTGGATATGAGCAAACACTAACAAAGACTAAATTCAGCATCAAATCAGGTCAACTCCAAACCAGACTGAAGTAAAATACTTCTGTACTAATAGGTTCCAAAAGTAAAAATAAATGATCTCTGAGCAAAGAACCTTCATTGCAAGCCTCAACCATATCTCATATCAAGTTTCCCAACAAAATTTTATCAAAAATCTTTGGACATACCAAGAGATGGGACCAAAATAAAGACAAAAAGAAGTAGTAGAAGAAGATCCACAGATGATTGAGACATTGGTGTTATTAAACACTGATTATAAAATAGATAGATTTATAAATAGTATATTTATTATAAAATAGTATTTTATATTACTATATTACTATAGTATATTATAAAACAGCATTTTATCACTGATAAAATATTGTGATTAATATGATAAAAAATGTATGACAAGATGGAAAATTTCAAAAGGGAAACTGAACTCATACAAAGAATCAAATGTAAACTCCAGAAAAAAATAAAAATGAAATTAAAACTCAAAAAATGATATAAGTTGGAGGTAAAACACTGATGAAATGGAAATATATTAACTGAAGTAGATTAATAGAGAATATCAGACTGAAACACAGACAAGAGAACCCATAAGGAATATTACAATGAGGAGAATAAATTTACAGAGCATGAAAATATAAACATAATTGGAATCTTTCAAGAAAAAGAGAGACAAAATTTGACAGAGTAACATTTAAGGAAATATTCCTTTGAGAATTTTTTGTAATCAAGTAAGTAATTTAATAATATTTCTGGAGACAGTATAAACCCAAAACAGGATTATAAAAAAATACAAATCTAGTAAAAGTGGTTGGACCCCAAATAAATATTAAAAGCACACAGAAGAAGGAAAGGGTAGAGAGATCACTTACAAAAGAACAACAAAAATCTAACTTCTCAACTCAAAAACTAAATGTAAAAGACAATAAAATGATAATGCTTAGAAGTTTTTAAAATATAATTTAATCAGAATTCTATAGCCAGTGAAAACATCCTTAAAAATGAAAGTGAAATTAAATCATTTTCAGAAAAAAAAAAACGGAGATTTTTTTTTAACCAGTGGAGTTGAACAAAAATGACCAAAAAATGCTCAAAGTAATCTGCAAGCAGAATGCAAATGATCTCAGATGACAATGTGAAAACTCAGGAAGAAGAGTAAAAACTTATGGTAAATCTAAATGAATAGTTGCTGGGAAAAAATAATTACAATATCTGAGGAGATATATATATATATATATATATATATATATATATATATTTAAAATAATTAATTTAAAAAAAAAACAAATGGCAGGAAAGGATAAATTGCATTAATGTGTAGAGTCTTGGAAATTGGGGAAAAAATCTAGTTTAAGATAGACTGTAATATTTTTAAGATAAATGCTGATGTATTTAGGAAAACTAAGACATCATAATGAGGAAGTGTAGAATTACAGTTTATAAGAAGGGACAAAGTAATGGCAAAAAATAAATACAGGATTAAGTAAGACAAGTACAGGCAACAAAAGATATACAGATTGGACAGAAGAAGTAAAACTATCTTTGTTTACAGGTGAAAAAGTGAAAAACAACAACAACAACAAAATGCTTCTGTAATTAATAAGTAATTATAGCAATTTTGCAGGATACAAAGTTAATATAAGAGTCAGTCTCTTTTCTACATATTAGCAATGAACAAGTAGAATTGACATTATAAATACATTGCCATTTCAATAGCCAAATTATGGGAAGAGCACGAATGTCCATCAACTAATGAATGGATAAAGAAGATATGGTGCATATATACAATGGAATATTACTCAGCAATATAAAAGAATGAAATCTTCCATTCACAATAATGCAGTTGGAGCTAAAGAGCATTATGCCAAGCAAAATAAGTCAGTCAGAGAAAGAAAATACCATATAATTTCACTCATCAATGAAATTTAAGAAACAACACAACACAAACAACAACATGGGGGCAGACAAAAGAGAGAAGCAAACCATAAAACAGACTCTTTTTTTTTTTTTTTTTTAACTGAGACAAGTTTAATGAGAAGCAGTTCACAAAGGTATTGGTAAAATTAAAGACACCAGTACAGAATACTGAAACACTCAGGGATGGTAACATTGAGAAGGTATTATCTCCTTCAAGCTTTCATGTAGGAACACGGGCAAGCAGCCCAGATGGCACACTGAGCCATGGAACAGAGTCCGTCAGATTGAAGCAGTGAACCCAGAAAGCAGTCACTGGCAGAAATAGGGTGGGACAGGAAGGAATTAGAAGAATAAATTCTTCTACTTTTATTTTCTCCTGCTTCCTACTGTTACCTCACATATATGCGTCTATGACAGACATACGTCCATTGATATATCTATTGACACATCTATCTATCTATCTTCTATCTATAGATTTATATAAAGAAAGAAATTCCTTATTCATATGTATATACATGTATACAGGTACATATAAGTCAACTTTCTCCTGTATTAAAAGTACACACAAACATCAATATTTTTACTAAATACTGTAGACATCTGAGCTGGTTGATCCTCGCATGAGGCAACTGACTTTGAGCTCTTGCTTCTCCCAGGCTCCCTTCACTGCCTAACTGCAAGCATTACCAAAGACTGAGCCCTCAACCCTCTACTCTTTCTTCTTACATTCTATTTTCGGAATTGAACTACTGCATTTATGCTACTGTGAGTTCTGACCTCAAAGCACAAGTCTTAATTCACAGGAACAATATTTGATTAAAAGTGTAGAATTTAAAACAAGATAAAAAGCTGTAGAATTAAAAATTAAATAGACCCACTTTTGTCTTTTTTTTAATAGAAACAGAAAACTTTATTTTTAATAACATCCTTAAATCTGCCTACCAAGATCATAGTAACCATTTAAGAATTTTTTATTTATCTATTTTTTTTAATTTTTAATTTTTTATTTTTTATAAACATATATTTTTATCCCCAGGGGTACAGGTCTGTGAATTGCCAGGTGTACACACTTCACAGCACTCACCATAGCACATACCCTCCCCAATGTCCATAACCCCACCCCCCTCCCAACTCCCCTACCCCCAACAACCCTCAGTTTGTTTTGTGAGATTAAGAGTCACTTATGGTTTGTCTTCCTCCCAATCCCATCTTGCTTCATTAAATCTTCTCCTACCCCCTTAACCCCCATGTTGCATCTCCACTCCACTCACTTCCTAATAGGGAGATCATATGGTAGTTGTCTTTCTCCGATTGACTTATTTCGCTAAGCATGATACCCTCTAGTTCCATCCACATCTTCGCAAATGGCAAGATTTCATTTCTTTTGATGGCTGCATAGTATTCCATTGTGTATATATACCACATCTTCTTCTTTTTTTTTTTTTAAGATTTTGTTTATTTGACAGAGAGAGATCACAAATAGGCAGAGAGGCAGGCAGAGAGAGAGAGAGGGAAGCAGGCTCCCTGATGAGCAGAGAGCCTGATGCGGGACTCGATCCCAGGACCCTGAGATCATGACCTGAGCTGAAGGCAGAGGCTTAACCCACTGAGCCACCCAGGCGCCCATACCACATCTTCTTTATCCATTCATCTGTTGATGGACATCTAG